>NC_072738.1:57534154-57758758 GCF_026930045.1 Uloborus diversus
AAAAATCAGACATCGAATCCATTCATAATTAAGACGCAAAACTCAATCTTTACCGAGGACTAAAAACTAAATCAGAGAAAGCTATGTGATTTTTAATTTTTATGTTTCCATCTCATATTTATTAACAAATTCAAAAATGTTTGTAATTAATTTTAGCAAGATTTTTAAAATAAGCGAAGTCCGCGCGCAAGCGCAGTTGAAATGGCAAATTTGTGATAACCGGGATTTAACGTCGAGTTATTTCTTCACTTACTTTTTCTATTATAAAGCCCGTGTTTTACTTCCGCTTTTTAATTGTTGCCGAAAACTGAAAAATAATAATAGATATAAAGTTAGTTCTGTTAATATATTCAACAAATTAATTTCAAGGCTGAACTCTCAACTTTCAAACAGTAACCTAGTTCAGAACTAGATCTCTCGAAACCAATAAAACTATTCCTCCAAAAAAGTTTTAATTGTGTGTTGAGGACTCACTTCAGGACAATTTCCAATAGCTAAATTAGCACTGTTATGTCACGCCCCTTAATCTTTTCTTTTTTGAAACAGTTTTAACCATACAACTGCAGCTGTAAAAGCTGTTTCGAATAGCAAGTGTGGCTACAAAATAATGGTTTTTTTAGTACACAAAAGTGACAAAACTTTTTTGGATTTTCTTTATATCGTCGCTTGAAAAGAATAGTGACACAGCTCAAAAAATACTGAAAATGAGATTTTTAATTGATAAAAGATAAAAAAATATATATGGAATAAAGACAAAAGTCGTATATAGTATAGTTGCCGGTAGATGGCAACTTTGACTTAATTTTACCTAAATTTGATTAAAATTTCTAGGAAGTCTAAAAGGCTAGCAGAGAATTTGCATGAAATAAATAAAAATAGCTGCGTGCCCGGCGTTGCACGGGCTACCTAAAAAATGTAAGAGCAGTCCAGTTGATGCTTTTGTAGTACACTGACACTAGTTTCTAACGCGTTAAGGAATAAATAAATGCGCGTAAAGCAAGGTTTGCAAAACACCAGTAAAACATATTTTTGCCAAAACACCTCATCAACGTTAATAATCGTTATCAATGATACAAGATATGAGTACATTTTCAGTCAGCACAAAAGGGGAAAATATATGCATTATCAACTATAATCTTTACTCACGTTAAACTGAATTACATCTGATAGGCTATATCGGAAATATTTATGCACAATAACAATCCGCTTTTTACATAAAATAGTCTACTACCCGGCGTTGCCCGGGTGTTTATTAATGCAACATACCACTCAGATAAATATTTGGATGGATTCTATCCACATGGTCGTACAAGAATTACATCAATCCGTTTTCCAGGTACAAACCCTCAAAGAACTCAAATAACTTGTAAATCACTCATTTACTTTACGACGTGCACGGTCCTCCTCGAAAATGAAAGTTATGTCATGTGACGCGTATTTAACAATCAGGCTTGAACCAAAAGAAAAAAAGTCAGTGTAGTTTTGCGGCAGATTGCGGAAAACCCCCCAAAAAAGTAAACAATTTAAATCCCCTGATTACAGGAAAAGCCTCAAAACAAAAACGAGAATTTTACCTGTTCATATTCGAGAAAAAGAAATGGCAACAGATCTTTCATCTCAATGATTTTCTTCACGCTGTAAATTTTAATAAAAGCGTTCATCCGGAAAGTTGAGTTGAAGCACTGAATAATAATTTGAATGGAGGAAAGCCTTCGAAAAATATGGATTTTATTTTGAAATCTAAGAGTCATAATTAATAATTTTTAATTGATATCTCCGCTAATTATTATCGGAGGATTATGTTAAATAGCCAAACATGAAGACGGGAAGATGACGAATCCATCGATACCTGGTTCGATGGTCAGTTCACTGTCGTTCGGGAGAAGAAGCTTGGACATAGATAGATAGATAGATAGATAGATACTCAGATTTTATATGTATAAGATATAATAAAAACCATTAAAAACCATGCAATAATAATAAAAACCATTAATTACATTGAAGTTCCGTTTAAGTGGAAAATGATCAGCCAAATCATGTATTATTTGTCAATCTTGTGCAAAAATCTTACTTCAAGATTTGACTTAAGAAAAGCCTTGAACAGTCACGAAAAGCAAAGATAGTCAACAATACAACAATTGTCGCTATCGACAGGGAGTTGAGATGATACACTAAATACTGTATTGAGTTGAGGAAAGCCTTCGAACATGGAACTAAAAAGCTCATAACTCGTTTTTTATTCTACTTAGAAATTTCGAACAGGTGCCATCTTCAGCAGAAAAATCAGAGCTTTCGATGGACATATAGTGTAAATATGTGCAAGTATTTTTTCATTCCAATATTAGAGAATTTATACAAAAATTGTGTTTTATTGCCCCCCTAAGGGGTTTTTGCAGCCCATAACGGGACGAAAACTACCCTATGTGTTATTCTGATGCATAAGCTATATTATTGTAAAGTTTCATCAAAATCCGTTCAGTAGTTTTTGCGTGAAAGAGTAACAAACATCCATACATCCATACATCCATACATCCATACAAACTTTCGCATATATAATAGTAGTAAGATTTTTGAAAGCATTTTTCGTCCTCATACTAGTTGATATATGCAATAATTGATTACAATTGAAGTAAAGTAATAATTAATTGTTAACTAATTAATTTGATTACAGAATACTGCATTGGCATTGGGTCTGAGGTCGTATATAGAAAGTTTCAAAAGAACTCGATCGCAGAAAGTGGGCAAAATTTGAGCAGCAAGATTTCGTTACAAGAGACATACATACATACAGGTGAAGCTAATAAAAGTGTGTTAGTAAAAAAAATAACAAATAATTTCCCATTAGATGCCTCTAAACATCGATATATATTGTGAAAATGCCTCACTATTTCAGAAGTAGTAAAACGTTATTCATAATTAGAGTAGTTATTTTCAAGCGCACTAAACTAAAAATAAAGTCCTGAATGCGAAAAAAATGAATCTATTTTTCCCCCCATCCAGATTGGTGCATATACAAGTTTAAAATTGATTTAATAGTATATTTTCTTTGTTACTAGCTACTACATAGTTTCAATTTGTTTTTAGAGACTCGATTGGGTATGTTTCTAAATGGCAACACGATGAAGGCTGTACAATGAAATAGCACAGAATGATAATGACTAATGATTTTGATTACAAGTCAATAAGTTCTACAACACGTATAAGAGCAAACTAAGGGTGAACTTGTCACCCCTCAGATTTTATGCTTTTCGTAATGTCTATGTTTATGGGTACTGTTTGCTAATTGAAATAACAAATGTATTACAGTATAATTTTGTTCACTAAGAGCACTTTTATGATTTCATTTTGAACTAATAGTTTGTCAGTGTCTTTAGTGTTTTTTATTCAAAATATATACAAACGATAAGCTACAAGTATGTATTGTGCGTCAGTTTTGGTTATAGATCAATCGAAACATTGCATGTAAAAGAAATTCAGGTTTCAAACCAAATCTGTGTAGGAACAGAAAACCCTTTAATGACACTCAGAGAGTTTATAAATTTAAAGCAAGTGATAAACTTTGCCTAACTAATAGAAAGTTAAATCACTTTCTCTCTTGATTGAAAGGAATCTTTTCAGTGGTTCTTAACTAATACTTCTTCAACAAAACGTCGATTCGCAATCTGCTGTAACTAAAATTACAACCAAGGAACTCGGCAGAATCTACATTACCGAAACGCGAAATCTTTATCGAAGGTCTTATCCAGAACAAAGCTATGTAGTTCAATCAATAAACAAAATAGAGAACTGTGTCACCCAATGCTTTTGAAGGCAAAGCGCCATTTTCTGCACACGCCACATTTAAAGACTTTAGATAAAATGCTATTGATCCATTAATTAAGTCTAAGAAATTTCAGCTTTTTGGTAGATGAGCTGTCGAAATAGATATCGATCTTCAAAACCTTTCGGGGTGTTTGAACGAAAATAGAACCTTCGTTTAGAATATTAATCAGCTTCACTGAGACGTGGGTGGCTTCGAATATTTTCACGGTCGCTGTTTCCAGTAATGAATGGGCCTGTTCGTCACGTTTATATTCAGAATTAACGCGATTCGCTGCGGTCTAGACTTAGAGGACCATTAAAGGTGAAATTGTGGAAAAAATTCTGAGAAATCACAGTGATAAAACTTTAGCAATGAGCAATGTTAATCAAATATTTATGAATGAAAGACTACTAAGTTTAGGAAACGCAAAGTAAGATATAGGGTAAACGGCACTAGTAACAGACATTCTTAAGATATTGTTCCCAGCTTAACTCGATTTTCTATGCCTTTTAATGTATCTAGACTTTTAAAACTATTTTTCTTTCATGCAAGTACATCTAATCTGACGTTTGGCTGCTTCTGGATACATTGAGTTTGTTAATTCTATTTTTATTTGCTCAATTTCGAAAAAAGGTCTGAACCCCAGTAACAGACACCGAAGAATCTGATGATACCCAGTAACAAATAGGATAATGAAAGGATGAGTAATGGACGAAATTCCCCTTTTCTCTTCAAAATGTGCAAAAAATTTCTTTATTTTTAGAACTAAAGTCTTATTAAATTCAAATGAGCATGAAACGCCAGCCGATCTCGTGGTAGCTATTCATAACATTCCACCACTGCCTTGTAAATACCAACTGGCTCTCAAAATTCACTCTGATAACGCTAAATGGTTGCACCGTATTCATGGGCCACAGCTACATCAGTTTTACCCTCCTAAAATTCAGTTTTTAAAATCCAAACTTATGACTGTCTGTTACTGGACCCTTGTCTGTTACCTGTGCCGTTACCCTCCTGCTTTTTTCAAGTAAAAAGAATTTATTTGAGGCGTTTAGTTCCAAAACCAGCTCAGTTCATAAATTTTGAACGATGCTTTTTTTCTAAATTTGATACTTCTTTGTCAATAATATCACTCTACACAGCGATTTTGAATGAATCCTTCCCAATCAGGTTCAAAACTATTGCCAGCACTCTGTTTTACTCAAAACCAGATCAATTCATGCTTTTAACATATGGCCAGAGTGAAAGGTACAGTTAACATCAACAGCGTATTTATAATTAACTAGCTGCGTTGCCCGTCTGTCTCGAAAAAAAAGTTGTATCAAGTGACGATTGTTCAACAATCAGGCTTAAATTAAGAAAAATAGTATGAAATTTGAATTATAACTCAGAAATAAACAATTTTATGACCCAAGATTTAAATTTAAACCTCTTTAGCCTTTTTAAAATTAAAAAAAATCAGTCATTGTTATTAATTCGTATAATTGCCCAAATGTGAATTCCCGAGTATCAAAAGACTTCAGTGCCAAATTTGTCAAAAATCCAACGGAAACTGGATTTGTTTTAGGATCACATACAAAAAACCATCAATTTCCAAAGACCATATTTCTTCACTAGACGTTAAATCCCGGTTATCACAAATTTACCATTTCAACTGAACTTGCGCGCGGACTTAGCTTTTTGGGCTTTCTGTTTTAAGATTTCGTTGTGCTTGTTCATATTTAGACTGAGCTAGAGTCCCTACAAATTAATGAATGCGATTAGAATATTTTCTCAGCAATTTCGTGATATATTATATGAAACTACGGATATGAATAACTGATAATATTTATAATGTAAAGAGAAAAATGACACCTCAGTATTTATTGGTTTGGAAATATTTATTTAACATAAACGTAAAATACGTTGTGTACTTAAAAAATGATTGGAATATGAGTACAGATGTCCGTCTTTCGCGGATATTTTACGTCAGACGTAAACAGCTTAGTATTATACATTTTTATTTAGGTTGAGGGTTCGGCTTTGTAATAGAAGTGCTGCTGCAATTCTAGTACGCTCTCCTGAGGTTAAAAATTTGGCCCTGAAAAAGGACAGAAAAATCAGACATCGAATCCATTCATAATTAAGACGCAAAACTCAATCTTTACCGAGGACTAAAAACTAAATCAGAGAAAGCTATGTGATTTTTAATTTTTATGTTTCCATCTCATATTTATTAACAAATTCAAAATGTTTGTAATTAATTTTAGCAAGATTTTTAAAATAAGCGAAGTCCGCGCGCAAGCGCAGTTGAAATGGCAAATTTGTGATAACCGGGATTTAACGTCGAGTTATTTCTTCACTTACTTTTTCTATTATAAAGCCCGTGTTTTACTTCCGCTTTTTAATTGTTGCCGAAAACTGAAAAATAATAATAGATATAAAGTTAGTTCTGTTAATATATTCAACAAATTAATTTCAAGGCTGAACTCTCAACTTTCAAACAGTAACCTAGTTCAGAACTAGATCTCTCGAAACCAATAAAACTATTCCTCCAAAAAAGTTTTAATTGTGTGTTGAGGACTCACTTCAGGACAATTTCCAATAGCTAAATTAGCACTGTTATGTCACGCCCCTTAATCTTTTCTTTTTTGAAACAGTTTTAACCATACAACTGCAGCTGTAAAAGCTGTTTCGAATAGCAAGTGTGGCTACAAAATAATGGTTTTTTTAGTACACAAAAGTGACAAAACTTTTTTGGATTTTCTTTATATCGTCGCTTGAAAAGAATAGTGACACAGCTCAAAAAATACTGAAAATGAGATTTTTAATTGATAAAAGATAAAAAAATATATATGGAATAAAGACAAAAGTCGTATATAGTATAGTTGCCGGTAGATGGCAACTTTGACTTAATTTTACCTAAATTTGATTAAAATTTCTAGGAAGTCTAAAAGGCTAGCAGAGAATTTGCATGAAATAAATAAAAATAATAGTATAAACTATTTTTAAGGGGTATTACTAAAAATTAGGGATTGCTGTGAATGTAACAACAATAAATTACAAATAGCAAAAATTTATCAAAAATGGTTTCCTGAAAAAGTTGCTTTTTTGAGTTGTGTCATTTTTCCTTTCGAGCGGCGATACATTCATGTCCGCGAACAAGAAAACAACGAGCTCTTAACATTTCTGTATTTTTTCCCGAGTAGCTGCTACGTGTGACAAAAGCTTGAATGCCTCATTTATTGATGTAAATTAAATGCAATATAATAATATGAAAAATGAAAATGCTAACTCATCGTTTGAAGCTTCCAGTCAAACAAAATATTTTTGCTGGAAAGATTTTGGTGAGAGCAACTCACTGTCATTCATTTATAAGTGAAACGTTTTCTTGAAATTTAGAACAGTTAAAAAAAATCTTATCAAATCTCAATCAAGTTCACAAGGAAATTTAAATGTTACAAAGTTCTCGATTTATTTGGCGGATGATCAAACTTAAACGAAAGAGACATTTTATGTCTAACATACTCGTACAATGCGAAACGTGAATAAAGTGAAAAAACATCGTAAATAAAACACAAAATCTTATTTCAAGACTTAATGGAGCCTCTTCATCAGTATAAATAAGAAGTTCTGTCTAGAACTAGACGAGTCTACTTTCCCGTTTACCCATACTACTTTCTAGTACCTGATCAATATTCTCAAAAATAGCTGAAATCGCAAATTTTTTCAAACATATTTTTGAATACTTTAAGCTGGTTTCTAGGAATAAAATATTCCTCACTCATCTAGAAAAAATTAGATGCGTAAAAAAAAAAAAAAGCAGCAACTTTTAAACAAAGCAGCTGATACTTTTTTCCATTAAAAAAATCTTTAACAACTTTCAAAACGAAAAAATAATAATTAAAATTAATAAGCTCATTAAAATAAATACATCATATCAAAAAAAAAAAAAAAAAAAAATCGTTTCTTTTCCCCCTGTTGCCAAAAACAATTTTTTAAATGAATTAATGCATTTACCAAAATAAATAAAAACAATAAAATATCAACTTAAAGAAATAATTTTCATTGTCAAAAAAAGAAAAAAAAAATCGTCTGCACATATCTTTATGTACACTGGTGTAAGAAATTAAGAGAATTTTCCATAGACTAATAATAAGAGTAGACCGAGCTTTTTCATTCTTGCTGATGAAGAAAATTGGTTCACAGATGTATCACGTGACTAGTGGAAGGGCTTGGCGAAGACTTTGGTAGCATGGTTGCTATATGGCAGCATTATCTATAGTTTGACACTCGACATGTATTTTAAGACAATGTGTTTTCATTAAAAAAAATTTTCCAAGTGCAGAGATTGAACTGTTTTTTTTTAGTTACGCATTATTTTGACATTAGTAATAGTTTTTGGTCACAGTTTTCAGTAACTTTTATTTCATTCGGAACTACTACGTCAGCGTTGGCGTAAACGTAATGGCGTAAACGTTTTGCGCGTTAAAGCAAAAATGTACTAATCGGTATCTTAAATTGAAATTGTAGGTAAAAATCTTACCGTTTGCCGATTCTTTTTGGACGCTTGAATATTTAATTGCTTAGAGAGTTATTGAAATTGACTAAAGAAAATGCACAATACTATCTAAACGAAAAATTCACTATGTTAACAAAATATTCACAACTTAGAATAACAAATTTACAAATCGGACTCCATAAAAGATCATTCTTCCGTGTTCCATCAATTTTATTTATTTTATTTCGATTGTCTGCTACGATCAACGCCCGCTGTTGCTAGGATATCCACCAGTCACATGTTTTCGTTTATGAGCAGCAGAAGGGTTGCCATAGCTCGGTCTATTCTTATTATTAGTCTATGGAATTTTCAGATTTGGTCAATTATCTCCAGAACTACTGAGCCGATTTTAATGAAATTTGATATGTTTGTACATTGAAACAACACAAGACAGTTAACCCCCCAAAATTTAAAATATACATGCATGATCATAAACAACACTCGTTAGAGTCAGATGGCATGAAACAGCGGTTGCAAAATTGAATAAAAAAATGGGTTAGTAGAGCGTATGGTCCCCTCTAACAGACATATAGGTCTCGCAGTGTGACTCCTTACTTGAAATAAAGCAGTTCATGGAATCCTTAAGCAAATATTTACACTCGTTCAACAACGCCGTTGTCAGGGTATTCATGGTCCCCGGAGGGGTGTTGTGAGTTACTATTGCCCTCCCGAGAGCGTCCCAGACATGTTCTATAGGGCTGGAGTCTAGATATCTACTTGGTCAATCCATCGAGTGAATATCCTCCCCTTCCAGAAATTTGTCGACTAGAAGAGCTGTGTGTGGCCTTGTGTTAACATCCAGTAAAATTAACTTGGGGATAACAGTGCCCTTCAAGAAATAAGCATACAGCTCCAACTCTATTCCTCGCAACTGTCAAAGAGCAGCTCTCAAAGACATGGAGGGGTGTGCGGCCATCCAACATGATGCCTGCCCAGATCGTCAAACCACCACCACCATAATGGTCGATTTCGCCGATGTTGGAGGGTAAGTAGCAGGTTCCTGCTTCTATCCATATAAACGTAGGACAAGAATAGTCGCTTAAGCTGAAACGGGACTTGCTATTTGCCTTCCAATATCCACGAAATCGACCATTATGGATGAGGAGGTTTGACGGTCTGGGCTGACATCATGTTGGATGGCCGCACACCCCTCCATGTCTTTGAGAGAGGCTCTGTGACAATTGCGAGGTATAGGGAGGTGGTCTTGGAGCTGTATGCTTATTTCTCGAGGGGCGCTGTTAGCCCCGAGTTAATTTTAATGGATGTTAACACAAGGCCACATGCAGCTCTTCTGGTCGACGAATTTCTGGAAGGGGAAGATATTCACTCGATGGATTGGCCAAGTAGATCTCTAGACTCCAATCCTGTAGCACATGCCTGGAACGCTCTCAGGAGGGCAATAGCAACTCGCAACACCTTTCCGGGGACCATCCATAGCCTGAGAACGGCGTTGTGGAATGAGTTGAAATAATTGCTTAAGGATCCCATAAACTGCTTTATTTCAAGTATGGAGTTACACTGCGAGTCCTATATGTCTGTTAGAGGGGACCGTGCGCCCTACTAACCCTCTTTGTTTTTAATTTTGCAATTGCTGTTTCATACCATCCGACTCTAACAAGTGTTATTTATGATCATGCTTGTGTATTGTAACGGATTCGGTGCGACTTCCACTTTCTTGAAATGAAGACACAGTTCTTGATAAAAACACAGGAAATTTATTTACACTATGTACAGGAAAGATCGTCAACAACTGCTAAATTATTCATCAGCAATTAAGCAATTATCACACAACACCGTAAACTCAACGTTTACACACGTATTTACTTCCAAATACTAAAACAACACAGCGAAATGCCTCGCAATAAACAGAGCAAATACGCTCTCAGTTCGAAATCTCAATCGAAACTCACCTCTTTATCCCGCGTAACCGTTTATATACACACCGATAAGAGAGCTCTCAAAGATTCCAGAAAATGCTACAACGTTCTACAACTACACTTTCATTGATAAAATCAGTGAATGAAATAAGAAAAAAAGAATAGGGGGCTTGTATACTTTAGCCATATGTTAAGGGGTTGTATATTCATTACGGGAAATTATTTACAGGTTACGTTACTACAGTAATTACTATTTACAGGATTTGTAACATTGCCCCCTTCCTAAGGACTGCACGTCCCGGGCAGTACAATCCCCAGAAAGGGTGCCAAACTTCTATCACAAGTTCACAATTACACACATTAAATAATAACCAATAGTGCAAAGGAAACACAATAATAACAAGAAATATTACTAAACATTAAAAGCAAAAATTATCTACAACTTTTATGTTATCAACCATTGTTGTTTACGTAATACTCATGAACTATGGCCATAGTATGGGGCTAACCGATCATAATGTACAACCCTAGGTTTTGCATTAGGTGATTTTTGGATCCTCACTACGACGTCATTCAGTCGGTTAAGGACTTTGTAGGGTCCATCCCAATGCGACTGCAATTTGGGTGAAAGACCTTTCCGTCGGATGGGATTCCATAACCAAACCTTGTCGCCTTCGTTGAATTCATGTCCAGTAGACCTTGTGTCGTATTGGGTCTTCATCTTCTCCGCCGCGATGTTATTTCGCTCTCGTGCGAAGTTATGAACGTCTTCCAACCGGGCCTGGAGATCCTGGATGTACTCCTCAGGCGATTCAGGCGCATCCGGAGGACGACCGAAGACGAGATCACACGGTAGCCGAAGCTCTCGTCCGAAGAGCATCTGAGATGGGGCAAATCCGGTAGTCTCGTGGACAGCACTGCGGTAGGCCAGCAGGAACAAAGGTAGCTTCTTGTCCCAATCCTGTTGATTTCTGGATACCATAAGCGAGAGATTATTTAGGATTGTGCTGTTAAATCTCTCCACCATGCCGTCCGATTGTGGGTGTAGTGGTGTTGTCCTAGTTTTCTCAATTCCGAAAATTTTACATAGGCCCTTAAACACAGCAGAGATGAAATTCCTCCCTTGATCGGAATGAATCTGCAAAGGTGTTCCATATCTCGAGATCCAATGTTGGACTAGAATCTCTGCTACGGTGGTAGCTTCTTGATCTGGAATGGGATACGCTTCGGGCCATTTGGTGAAATAGTCGATGGAAACAAGAATGTATTTGTTCCCATCAGCAGTTCTTGGTAGAGGACCCAGGATGTCGATCCCAATTCGTTCGAAAGGAGCTCCAACGTTGTACAGATGTAGCTTCCCTCCGCTTCTCTTCTTCGGTCCTTTACGAGCAGCGCAGGCGTCACAAGAATGGCACCACTTCTCCACGTCATCCTTCGCCTTGCTCCAGAAGAAGCGCTCCCGAACTTTATTGAGGGTTTTCAAGACACCAAAATGTCCTCCAGTCGCACTACTATGTATTTCTTTCAGAACATCTGAAATCCTTGATCGGGGAAGTAGTAACTGCCACCTAGATGTTTTGCCGTCGTCAGATTCCCATTTTCGGTGTAGCACGCCGTTCCGTAAATGGAGCGAGTTCCATAAAGCCCAGTATCTTTTTGTTGCAGGACTGAAGATGGAAACGTCCTGCCAGCTAGGTCGCCGACTGTCACTTTCCATGAACTCCAAAATTGGTTTTATGTCGGGGTCTTCAAGTTAATCTTTTCGAACTTGGTCGTCACTCCATGGATCAGGTTCTGATGATATTGGAGTCACTGTCACCTGATAGGCGGTAGGGCTAGTCGTTCCATACTGTTTCTCGATTCGGGAACAATAGTGGCAGTTCTCAGGACAGGGTCTCCTTGATAAAACGTCAGCATTACTGTGAGATAACCCTTTTCGATGCTTGATCTCCATGTCATATTCCTGGAGCCGCTGTATCCATCTGGCTATCTGGCCTTCCGGATTCTTGAAGTTCAAAAGCCAAGTTAATGAGGCATGATCTGTCCGAAGCAGAAATTTTCGGCCGTAGAGGTAATGATGGAAGTGTTCCACAGCTTTCACTATGGCCAGTAACTCCTTTCTGGTGACGCTGTAATTTCGCTCCAACTTTGATAAACATTTGCTCCAGTAAGCGATGACATGTTCATTTCCGTCAATTTCTTGGGATAAAACAGCTCCGATGCCCTCGTTGCTCGCATCAGTGTCCAGGATGAAGGATTTTTCAGGCTGAGGATAGGCGAGGATAGGCGTTGATGTTAAAGCCTCCTTCAGTCGTAGAAATGCATCTTCGCATTCTTTGGACCATTCAAACTTTTGCTTGCTTTCCGTCAGCTTATGCAAAGGTCGTGCAATGTTGGAAAAACCCTTTACAAACTTCCTGTAGTACGTGCAGAGCCCCAGGAAACTTCGCAGCTGATGGATGTTTTCGGGACGACTCCAACTCTTGACCGCAGATACCTTTTCTGGATCGGTTTGTACACCTTCAGAAGAGATGATGTGACCAAGGTAGTTCACTTCCCGGCGGAACAAATTACATTTGGACGGGCTTAACTTCAGATTGGCTTCCTTAAGCTTTTGCAGCACCTTCCTAAGATTTGCCAGATGTTCTTCGAAACTGCGTCCCACGATGATGATATCGTCTAAGTAGACCAGACAGGATTCGTAGGAAAGTCCTCTTAACACTGTCTCCATAAGACGCTCGAACGTAGCTGGTGCATTGCAGAGGCCGAAGGGCATCACTTTAAACTGCCATAAGCCTTGTCCAGTTGTAAACGCTGTCTTCTCTCGGTCATCAGGGTGTATCTCAACCTGCCAGTAGCCGCTCTTCAAGTCCAGGGTCGAAAACCACTTGTGTCGGGAAAGAGTGTCCAAGGTGTCGTCTATCCGTGGAAGAGGGTAACTGTCTTTCTTGGTGATTTCATTCAGCCGTCGGTAATCGACACAAAATCTGGTGGAGCCATCTTTCTTTCGGACCAAGACGATGGGAGACGCCCAAGGACTGGATGAGGGTTCGATTACATCGTTCTCCTTCATCTCTTTCAGGAGGGTCTCAACCTCTTCCTTCTTGGCGAACGGTAGTAGTCTTGGATGCTGTTTAATAGGGAGGTGTTCCCCAGTGTAGATCCTATGCTGCGTTAAATTCGTCCTGCCCACATCCTCCGATGTAGATGAAAACTGATGCTTGAAGTCCTCCACCAATTGTTCCGCAGCAGTTCTTTGATCTTTCGATAATGGCGCACTCCCAATTAACTTCGATGTCAAGGACTCAGAAGACACAGTCTCGGGGGAATTGATTCTTCTAATGATGCAGTTTACTGGAGTACAAGTTGCCAACACTTCACCTTTTCGGATATTCCTTGGCCTTTCACTCACGTTGGCGACTCTCACAGGAATTACATCCTTAGAAAGGTCCACAAGCGTAGATGCTACCAGCACTCCCTTTAGGTTATTGCTTAGGTTAGGGTATTCAATGAGTCCAAATCGAAAACTATTGCTTTCTTCAAGAGAGCCAGGTATTAATGATTCTGACCTTGAGGGAATCGATAAATCTGTTTGGGCTATTATTTGATGAGCGGATTTTACATCACTTTCTGCAGGGAAAACGGCTATGTCTTCTCTCATCGAGTGCAGCTCATTAGTCTTGAAGTCGAGAGTGAAGTCATATTTCTTCAAAAACACTATTTCCAAGTCCACTTTACCGTCAATCTCGATTTTGTCACTTGTCACAGTCTGGAGACTTGCGCGTGGCGATGTCCACAGCAGTTTCAATCCAAATTCACGAGCCACATCTGTCCTAATGATTGTCATATTGGCTCCAGTGTCGACAATCAGTCTGCAGGGGTTCCCATTTACATGTGCGTAAATGAAAAGTCCATCACTGCCACTACTAGAAGAGGAAATCTGCAGAGCTCTGGTGGTGGTGATTTCCTTCCCTCGCGTAGCTTGGCGAGGCGGACAACTCCTTCGCAGGTGTCCTTCACTACCGCATTTCCAGCACTTCTGCTCTTGTTTCTTTTGGGCTGTTATGGTGCTCAGATGTCTTGCCAAGTCACCGAGTTGTCTCTCAAGTTCAGCGAGGTGGGATGACCCGGAATCAGACTCATCAGCTTCCTGAGTCCGGATCAGATGGCGATCCACACGGGTTGCTTCTTGGGCGGCCTCGTATCTCATCGCATACACAACAGCAGAATTCAGATCTTTGACATCCGCCATCCGTAGAGCTTTGTGGATTTCCGGATCTCGAACCCCGTCGATGTAGTAGTTGAGTGCCAGGTTGTCTCGAACATCTGCAGGACAGTCACAAAAAGCAAGATGAGACAATCTCTCGACGTCCGCCGCTAGCTCTTGCAGGGTTTCCCCGGTTTTCTGGAAACGGGACTTCAACTGGAGTCGGCTGAAATCTTTCTGGCACTTCTCACCTAAGCGAAGCTCCAACGCAGATGGGAGGGCGGCGAAATCCAGGCGCTGGCTGTCTGGAAGGGTCTGGAGAATGTCCGCTGCGTCACCTCTCAGGGAAGCTGCAAGATGACAGGCCTTGGTAGCAGAGTCCCATCCGTTCGCTTCCGCCACTATCATGAATTGAGTTTTGTAAACCTGCCACGAAGTTTTCCCATCAAATGTGGCAAGTTTAATGGACGGTCGAGCAACCGATGTGGGAGCGCCAAACTGTACAGAGCTGCTTTCCGCGGTCGCCAATCTCCTTTCCACGTCCTTAAAGATCTCTTCTTTAATTAGATGAAATCTTCTATCTTCTTCTTCAAATTTATTTTCTACAGCATTGAATCGGCTTTCAACGGTATCAAATTTTTCTTCAATAGCATCAACTCGATGCTCTATGTCATTAAATTTATTTTCCATCACAGTCTTTACCGAAATAAGGTCGTTTTTAATTTCTTCTTGGTTAGACGTTAAGTCCTTTTTCAGCACCGTTAAATCGCTTTTTAACTGGTCTTGATTTGCCAACATACTTGCAGTCAGATCACTTTTTAATTGGTCTTGATTAGCCGCCAATTCATTTTTAACAGAGTTGATTGCGTCAAGAAGTTGTTCTAATTGTTCATCCATTGCGCGAGTAATCACCATAAAAACAAAGTCTATAAATTCAAACAGTCTTTATGAAAAAATGTCCAAAGTCACACTTACTCCAAGAAAGTCCAGAAGAAGCCCCACGTTGGGCGCCAAATTGTAACGGATTCGGTGCGACTTCCACTTTCTTGAAATGAAGACACAGTTCTTGATAAAAACACAGGAAATTTATTTACACTATGTACAGGAAAGATCGTCAACAACTGCTAAATTATTCATCAGCAATTAAGCAATTATCACACAACACCGTAAACTCAACGTTTACACACGTATTTACTTCCAAATACGAAAACAACACAGCGAAATGCCTCGCAATAAACAGAGCAAATACGCTCTCAGTTCGAAATCTCAATCGAAACTCACCTCTTTATCCCGCGTAACCGTTCATATACACACCGATAAGAGAGCTCTCAAAGATTCCAGAAAATGCTACAACGTTCTACAACTACACTTTCATTGATAAAATCAGTGAATGAAATAAGAAAAAAAGAATAGGGGGTTGTATACTTTAGCCATATGTTAAGGGGTTGTATATTCATTACGGGAAACTATTTACAGGTTACGTTACTACAGTAATTACTATTTACAGGATTTTTAACAGTATTTTAAATTTTAGATGATTATTTGTTTCGTTATGTTTCAATGTATGTACATACCAAATTTCATTAAAATCGGTCCAGTAGTTCTGAAAATAATCGGCCAAATGTGAAAATTCTCTTAATTTCTTACACCAGTGTAGAAACATAAATGACTTCGGGTTTATTCGCCGAAAACTGAATACCTAAATCAAAACTTTAACGTAAAAATAAAAACAAGTCATATCAACAATAATTATTTCACAGTTAAAACCATAGCGTCGGAGTCGGAGTCAATCTCATTTTGAGATATAGGAGTCGGAGTCGAATATCTAGGAATCGAAGTCAGTCATTTGTCCTAAGTGTATAAATTTTTGCCAAAGCTACGAAGTCAGAATCGAAGTCGGGGAATCAGAGTCCGATTAATTGTCGGGCACAGGAGTCGGAGTCAAGTGCCCCTAAATTCTCGGAGTCGAAGTCTGGAGTTTGGCGCCAAGAGCTATTTCCAACAAAATTTGTTTGAAGTAAATCCGCCTTCAAGTACGGAATCTACATTGACTTTCAGTTTCCCCATAGGCGCTAATGTTAAGGGATTTGAACTGTTCAAAATTGAACGGAAAATTGTTCAAATCAAAAAGATATTTTATTATTCAAGTTTTTCATCAAACGCTTTTTCCTACAAAGTTTGTTTGATGCAAATTCACCTCACAGTTCGGAATTGCCTTGAATTTCCCCGTAGGCGCTAATGTTAAGTTTTTTTGAACTGTTCAAAATTGAACAAAAAATAGTTAAAATCAAAAAGTGAAATACGGGAATGAGGTGTCCTCGCCGAGATGTTTCGAACAAAAAAATGTTTGTTCGAATCGGACTATTCATTCAAAAGTTATTAGGGGGGGGGGGGGACAGACAGACAGACCGACAGACATTTTCCCCCATCGCAATACCCTACTTTCCAATTTTTAATTTTTCAATATTTATTTCATTATTTTATTTATTTTTGACTTTTTTTTGCGATATTTTTAAGATGCATTATGCCTTCTTTCATGCGTTTTTCTTCTTTTTCTGACTTTTACTGGGAAAGTAGGCTAAAAAATCTCATCACTCAAGAAGAAAGTAGTGCGAGAACTGAATGTCGGATACCGGTATTTACACCAAATGGGTCTTTGGTTGCTCCATTTAGTGTAAATACCGGCTGTATTTTCTTGAGATTTTGTGCTTTATTTGCGTTGGCTTTTCACGAACAAAGCTTTTTTTCTGGATCATTTTTTATTTATATGTGAAATGATTTTCCTATTTGATTTTTTCAAGGATGCTTTTTTTCATAGAGAAAAAAAAAAACCCTCCTGTTTTAAAGGGATACTATCTTGTTTTACCTTAAAAAATATAGAGACACTGAACGTAAGTTCATAAATTAATTAATTTATTTCTTTTTCTTCTCAAAAATGAAAGAAAGTCAAATATTTAAACAAATTTTCTCGTAGACTCTTTCATTGACAAGGACAAAGAGCTATCTAATTAATGGAGTAATTACATCTGCATTGATATAGACGTTCTATATGCTCCTGAAACGTGTGTAAGCAATTTAATTGGTTCATTTCGCCATTTATTTACGTTGCTTTTGAATTTTACTATTCCTGTGCAGAGGAATACATTTTATTTCGAATTCAACAAAACTGTGGGAATTGCACTTAGACTAGTATTGCTCTGAAAAATTGATATATTCCTAAAACACCACAAAATGTTTCCAACAATCATACCACAGGGTATTTACTGGGTTTTATTGCAATTTTTATGCATTTTTTGCAATCCCTTAGAGAGACATAACAAGTTATAGTCGTCGAACAGCAACACGGGTAAGGTGAAATATAATTTTATCATTGAACGGTGGTGGCAGCATTGAATCATGATTGATGACACCCTTGAGGTTAAAGAAAGAAACGTTAAACATGTCACTTCTCGATATAGTTTGGTGAAGGTCAAGTCAATAAGTTAATGCGTCTTAAGTTATTTTTAGTCGGCATTTAAGAACGCTGTAACAAATGATGTTTTTATAGCAGAAAATTTTGTGTTTTACTCATAGATGTTTTGGTATATATGAATTGCTACTGTAGAAAAAACCTTGAGTTAAGACTGGGTAATTTTTCTCTTAGAATGTTAAGAACATTAATGGGAAATTAGTTTGAATTGGGAAAAATAATTGTTATGAAAATTTCTTTGGTGGTAGTTCTGCGTTTTCTTTTTTCTTCAAAGATATAGTTTTGGTTAATATGTTTCAAAATAATTTTTCTGAAGTAAGGGAGACCGACCAAGAAATTAACATATGAGACCAATTTCTTTTTTTTTTTAATTATAGAGTTTTTAAAACGGTAACATTTGGTACATGATAGATTTTTTTTAAATTGATTTTTTAAGTTATTATTTAAAACAAAGTAGGATGGGGCATTTGTGCGTCGTTTCAGAATTTTCCGCCCTTCAATAAAAAGTAGAACAGCAACCTCGTCAATGAACAATTGAAAAGTTAACGCACAAATTCTTCAAATGAATGTACGCGTTAAAATTCAGTTTTTTAAAAAAAAGTTTCATTTCTCTAACTGTTTTGTAAGACATATATTTGTTTTATAAGTCAGGTTTTAAATATAACTCTAGATATACCCTTTTACATACACATAAAAATAACGTTTTTGTACCAAATCAAATTATAATTTTTTAGAGGATGCTATTTCAGCAATTGTTATTTGTTATTTAACTATTAATTTATTTACTAGCAATACACACACATGGCGATACCCGTGCAAAGAAAGTCCTTTCAAAAAATAAAAATCTACCCTCCCCTTCCTTCTGATGTAAAAGGATCATTTTTCTTTCACTAAGATGCGTACACACTTTTTCAAACAATGAGAAGTTTCCCCGAAATGTAACAAAAAAAAATATTAATTAAGAAAATATGTGAAAAGCTATCGTTTGAGAAAAAGAAAAAGAAAAAAAAATCTCAAGGGACGTTCGAAAATCGCCGTCAGAAGAAAAAAAATAGGAAAAGTTTGTGTTTTATTCGATTAAATGCGCAATAAACAAATCGAAAATCCCGAATGGACCAATGCGAACCCTACGTCACTGAATTCCGAATATGACGTCACAGAATGAAATTTCTGAAACTGATCATTTTGCTGTAGTGTAAAGTAGTTTCGGATGGAGCCGAGCCTTGAAAATTGACTCAATTAGAATCGTTTATATCTCCTGTTCTAATAAATTTAGAGAAATGCAACAAACATCGTCTTGTTCAGAAAAAAAAAAAACTTTTCAGCTACCATATAATGTTAGGGGGTGGGGGGATTTTTTATCATTCAGTTAGGCAAAATGTGTGAAATTTTGACTTTTTATTTCATTTTATAATGAAATAAAAAAAAAAAACTAATTCGAAATTTAGAATTTCGGCTTCGAGGGGCAGACCCCCGGGTGAGTTTGAATTTCGGGACAAGTTTCAGGTTTGTAGGTGTTAAAGAGACTCCTAGCTATCGAGTACGAAGAAAGAAACAAACAAAGAAAGAAACATCGTCACCTTTATATATAGATAGAGTAATCAAGATTGCTTAATGAGTTCATTCTGCCGTGGTTTGGTGTTTCTCATTCTATTCGCTTTGTGATTGGTAGGTAATGAGTAACGTGATCAACTGCTTCATGTGGTAAGTGAACTTTGAGGCAAGAGCGATGTTGTGTTGTCGTGATCTCGCGTTAGTTTCATTCGTCGGTCTAGGCTTCGTTCGGACCTCGAATACCTCATAAAAAGAGGATGATATTTTAAAGATTTTTTAGAATAAAACTTTGTTTATTTAACTATGTTAATTTACTCAGTAAATTGTTCTAAAAATTGGAGTAGAAAAAGAACAAAATTGAATTTTCGAAAAATCGCTTCGAGGTGCACACTAAGGTGGTTCAAAAAAAAAACTTTTTTTTCAGCTAGAGTCCAGGACACCCCCCATTTTTTTACACTTACTAATAGTATTATGCTGTAAAAGTTTTAGCTTCTTACTCAAACTTTAAGACGGTGCTCAATGACCCCTTAATTTAACATTAGCCGTATCATAGAAAATGCCAAAAATTGAGAAATATTTAATTTCCGCAGCTATTTTTTTTTTGTAAATAATTGTTTTATTGCAATGTATATGCATATTTTTAGTGTATATTATAATATGTAGAATTGTTTTTTCTGTTCGAAGTATTTTTTGACGTCCCTCCCCATACTGCTGAAGTTTGGGGGAGGGGAATGAGCACCCTTTTTCAGTTGAAATAGGAAGCTAAAATTCTTCCAGCATATTGCTATCCATAAGTCTAAAGATATTGAGGAGTGTCCCAGTATTTAGGAGAAATTTTTTTTACATGTATTTTTGAGTCTCTCTAGTGCACATCCCCATGCTACAAACTAATTCTGTGCCAAATTTCGTGAGAATCGGCTGAACGGTTTAGGCGCTATGCTCGTCACAGAGATCCGGATAGAGATCCAGACATCCAGACGAACTTTTGAGCTTTATTATTAGTAAAGATGTATAAAATCAAAACAAACTTAAAGAGTAAAAGCGGCTCATTGCCGCTCCCGACAGGTAAGCAAGCGAGAGAGAATGAGTAAATAATATAGACACTTTTATTTTTTTCAAACACAGATCTTTGCTGGTGACACAAATTCGATAGATAAACTAGTAAGGCAAAAATCAAAATCTATGCAATTTCAACTTGAATGCGTGGAAAACATAAGAACCTCTACAATTTCATTCTGCCGTAGTTTGGTGTTTCTCATTCTCTTCGCTTTGTGATTGATAGATAGTGAGTAACGTGATCAGTTGTTCCCTGTGTCGAGTGGACCTGAGTTCAAGCTTTGTTGTGCTGTCGTGGTTTTGCGTTAGTTTCATTCGCTTTGTCACTAGTAGATTGTGGAGTCACGTTTTCTTTGCTTTTTTTGAATTTTTTTTATTTATTTGGTTGTCTATTTTTCAATATTATTTTATTGATTTCGCAAAAAATAAGCATTCTAGCATCTTACTGCTTATTTTCTTTGTGGATTTTTTAAAAACAATTTGCTTTCTTATTATTATAATTTATTTATTTATTTATTTTTTCATGTTCTGTTTTACAGACGATATATTGTTTCGCATCTTATTGTTTAGTTCATTATATGTATATTTAGAAAACATCAGTGAAAAGTATTTTGTTTTAGTATGCAGGCATTTCGCAGTACACAAGAAGGCGTTTTTTTTTATACTACTCATCAACGATGTTATTTTATTTACAAATTTTAAATCTTTTTGCTTCTTACTGTGTGTTAATTCTTTTATTCAATTTAAACACGTTATTTACGGACGTTTAATTGGAGTTTACAGAAGATGGCAATAAGTGCTGTTTTATGCTACTCATCAAAACTTTTATTTTTTATTATTTAAATAATTTATAGTTTTCAAAATACAATATTTTTGGCTCTTTCATTTATTATTAACAATTGTTAACATTTCTTACTGCATGTAGTTTTAAAAACTGTCGTTGCTTAGTGTGTGCTGTGGTATTTCCCAAACAGGCGTTGACTTACCCGCCCCACCCCTCCTGCGGCACCCGGGATTACCGCGAAATGTTCTGGTATCAATATAAGGACTGTTCACAAACGATGTCCTGCTTTGAGGGGAGAGGAGGGGATTATGAAATTGTGACAGTTAGAAAAGGGGGAGGGAGCGGGAAGCAATAAGTTTGGCATCACGCATCTTTTTATTGGAAAATGTATATGAAAACAGCCCGAGATATATGACATGGGAGGGAGGGGGAGTGCGGCACTTCGTGTCAAAGTAAGAAAGGTGTCAAAAATGCTGAAAAAAGTGTAATGGACAGCCCCTTGCCCCTTACTGCCCTTTGCCTATAGTTGCTTTTATGAAGGAAATCTGCTGAAACATTCGGATTTTGTAAATGAAAACCATAGTTGCGAAATTTAGAAAAATAATTCTTTTCTTTTTTTTTTTTGCTGAGTACATGAAAAAGCAATCATCAAGCTATTGAAATTAACAATAGAACGTCTCATTTTATATTCATTCACGCTCAGTTAATATTCCTTTTTCTGAATCGTTCTATTCGTAGCCTATTTCAACAAGATAAACCTATCATTCGCGAGACAGGCACGTTCCAGGCTATCTTTTCTCTTCTTCGAACCACACCATAGAACCGTAGCGACGTCAACTTCCAACCTGCCATTGACCACGAAAAGTGATTTTAGCGGGCAGAGTTCCAAACACAAGGGTACAAAGAAATCGGCAACTCAAGCTGCAAGATTAACGGTTTTTCAAAGGTCGCCTTGACAACGAACATTCAATTCCTGCGACAAATTTATAGATGGGTCTCTTTTTAGACAAGATAATAAGATGACCTTCAATTCGAACAAGAGGATTACCGTTCGATCTTTTCTTATTTTTCGCGATCCGCCAGAACATTTAAGGCAAATCACTTCATGTAATGAACTGCTGCAATTTTTAATAGGTGCTCTTAAAATATGAATTTGGTCAACCTATAATGGTTTGTTGGTAAGAGTACATTAATAATGTTCAATTAATTGCTCTTTATATAAATGTATGGGAGAAGCGATGAGTAGCAAAAGTTTTTATGCAAGTCCTGAGTAGAAGATAATATGTTGATACCATACAATTCACATTTTTTACTGACGTTTCAGAATCACAATACATTCGTTGCAAAAGTATTAGTACCTGAATCATGACAGCTTTATGTTAATCGTGATCAAATAATCAGGGAAACTAAAGTAAGAAATAACAACGTCAAAAAGCACAAATTGCAGATTGCTGCAAACACTTGCCTGCAGTAATCTGCAATTTGTGCTTTTTGACGTTGTTATTTCTTCATTTTTCGGCCCAAAGGTATTTATTTATCTCATTCAGGGAAACTGTTTTAATTGCACGCGATAAGCCAGAAAATGAACTGAAAAATATTAAGTAAATGTAAGTTGAAACGCTTGTAAAATTAGCTGATGTTTCATTGTAATGAAGGTTATTGTTTTCTAATAAAGGCCAAATTCGTCCTGTAGCCATTGGCGTTCAACAAAATTGGCGCGCGTTCAACATTGGCATACAACCATAATCTTCATTACATTCATTTCGTTGTAATGAAGGTTATTGTTTTCTAATAAAAGCCAAATTCGTCCTGTAGTCATTGGCTTCATGGAATCTAAATTAAAAAAAGTTATCACTCACCAGGTCACAGGTTATCATCCAATCGCCATCTCAAAAAATAAATTAATGACTTTGAAGTATACAAAATGCAAAGTGATTGGTGAAATTTTTTTCACCGAAACCAAAATGCAGTCTTTTTGAACTAATCTTTTAAAATATATTACTAAATTCAATTAATGTGTTCTGGATTATTAACTTTAATATTTTCAACAAAAATATATCGTTTAGCATTTGGAGTAAAAAAAAAAAAGTGTCCACTCTTTCAAACGCTGGCGGCTAATCAGATTGTTACTACTACTCACCCTTGATTAAAGAATTTCCCCAATTTTACCCATTGTTCTCCAAGAGCTTTCTTACTTTCAATGTTCTATTCTTCAGAAGATCGTAGATTGACGGCAGGAACTTTGTAAAACAACGTCATTAGACTTTTTACCACAAATTTTTTTTTTATTTGGTGCTTGAAACCAGTGTCTATATTGTAGTGAGGTCTTTTAGAGACTTGTCGTTGGAACTTTGGGACTCTTGATTTCGTTCTTATTGTTGATTTTTTACTAATGGAAACTTTCAGGAATTGTTGTTCCTTTTCTAATGAAGATTTTTAGGGACTCAGATCCTCATTCTAATGATTTTTTAGGAATTGTAGTTCTAATTGTACTAACGTTTAGTAACTGTTACACTTTTTGTAGGAGCTTTTAGGGATTATAGTTCTTTTTCAGGAACTATTACACTCATGCTTTGCTACGAAACTAGGGATTATATTTCGGGACGATTGTTCACACAATCTTTTTGACTCATTCGTGGTATTTATTCCAACATGAGGCATTTAAATGATAGATATGTTATGGTAAATAGGCTTTTGTAAAAAGCCATTGAAAACTACAATAATAATAATAATAATAATAAGTACATTAAAAAAACTAACGCAAATAATGTTTTGAATAAGAAAATGTTTCCTAATGGAGGCGAGTAAAAATGTCAGTAGACTGGCCAGGTTTTTTCTTGGATCTGTGTCGGTACACCGGACTAAAGACTGAGAGTCTCTGCTCGGTTTGTAAATAAATCTCAATGATGGAATAAATAACTTCAAGGAGTCACCTTGATGGCGAATTGGTTGAAAAATGCAAAACCAATGTCTCGCACTGAAAGTTTACTACAATCTAACATGCTTATAACGAGCCTTGATTTAACGAAAACTCGAATTTAACGGTGAAATCAGAAATATTTGATTTGTACAATGTTTTATCTATTGGAGCATAGCTCTCTTTTAACGAGCAAATCCCGTTTAAAGCGAGCAATATTTTTGTAATTCGAAAATTTCAATTGACTTCCAGCTCAGCTTATCATTTCTTGGAAAAAATCCTCTAACATTCCGAAGTTAACCGAAAGTTAGGGATGGGTCAGAGATTCTGAAACAAGTAATGATGGCCCATTTTTCAAAATTTGTGATGCAGACACTGTAAAAACGATTCAGAAACGTTCCTGGAAAATAATGGGCACCTGATGTGCCCAATTTCTTCCAGTAACATATCTTGCAAAAACCAGGAACGTTTTTCACTAAAAATCAATAACTTTCCTGAAGTTATCCTGAAAGCCACCCTAAAAATCCAGAAACCTTGCCGTTTAAAGCCATTCGTGTCTCTAGAAAATTTGAATAAAGTTAGGAAAGTGTAATATATTAGCTTGGTGCTTTTCCTGATCTATCAAGGAAGTTCCAAAAGCAGTTTTGCGAACATGGTCAAAGCTAAGACAGAATTGCAAGTAAGTATCAAGAATTTTACTCGCATGTAATTCTTGCAAAGCTACGTTGTCCATGGACTTATTCACTCCCTTTGGGAGCTTAAACAGTCTGGCTAGGCCTTAATCAAACTGAAGTCGATACACTTTTTTAATACGCTCAGTTAATCTTTAAACCTAGAGCTAAAATATTTTTCACTACAGTGAAAAATCTGCATTCGTGCAATTTGTAGCAATTCATGAAACTTTTTGACTATGATACTTGATTTTTCCAGGAAGTGCATAAATACCATTGAAATCCCGAAACGTAACACAGAATACTCAGTAACGTTTCAGAATTTTTTTACAGTGAAGAAGCATTTGAGAACTATATTTACTGACAACAATGACTGTGGGGGACTGTTGATCCTTCTATTCTGCTTTTGAATTTATGATTTGTCTTAAGCGTGTACCGATTATGAAACTATTTCAGTGGTGTAGTTATTCAGTATTACCTTATAACATTCTAAACTACAGGACTTAAAATGTTTTTCTTTTTAGTTTTTTTTTTTTGGTTTTTATGCAGTCGGTTTCTTGTTTTAATTTAACAATTATTTTTTATGTTATAAATGATCGTAGTCAGATCAGTATTTCATTACAGTGTAAAGTGGTGTCATTTCTTAAAGACGAAAACATGTTTACTATATCTTATAACATTTTCTTCTTTTTGTATTAGACAAAATAATTTTGTCCCACTTATTTTTTTTGTGTTGTATGCCTTTATTATGTTCCACAAAGTATGAAAATTTTACTCAAAGAAAGTCTATAACTGAAATTTTTTGTTTTTTTTTTCTAATTGCTTTTTTTTTTTGAGTTATGAGATTACACTCGGCTGGACTTACCGCGCTAACAAAGTGTCACTCTAAATAATTATATGACGCAACTACAGACTTCTTTTTTTTTCATTTTTAATTTAAAGGTTATTATTATTATTTTTCAAATTAATTCTAATTGCGTTTGAAAAACTGCAATCAATGCGCTTGACAACAGGTTTTTAGCAAACATTTTATCGGGTTATTGTACTGCTGGGAGCTTTATGTAATTATAGCTAAACAATAATATGATAATGATTTTTCGTTGTTTATAACATAAAAGCAATGAGATCAATGTGATTACAACCTTGAAACAGCACTCAATTTCAACTGATTTCAACTGGAAAAAGCTATTACGGTATGAAAAATGCAGTTTCTGACAATAGTTTATGTTTAACGATGAAAAAGAACCATTTATACGAAGAAGTACATTCGTGAACAAATGTAATCCGTATAATATCTGCATTCAATACCGTATACAAATATTTCAGGGCATTGTTTCCATGGTAACATCAACTGACTTTAATCCATGTTCATGACGTCATTTTAGAGTAGTTTCTTGGTTTACATTGCAGTTCAACATTTTAATGTTTTTTCCCCAATGAGTTGTTAGATCACAAGTGAAAGTATTTTATCAAAATCAAGATTGGCAAAATTTTATTTGTCACAAAAAACTTTTTTTAACCACTTTTAATAGAAAATCCTTATGTTTTGAAGTAACAATTGAAGAGTAAAATAAGAAATAACAACGTCAAATAGCACAAAGTGCAGATTACTGCCGACACGTGTTTCGGCGCTATAAGGAACACCTTTTTCAATGCAAAAGAAATGAGAAATGAAAAGACACCCGCCAAATTTTTATTTCTTATTTCATTTTTTTTTTTGCTCAAAGGTATTTATTTAACAACTGAAGATTTTATTTCCAAAAGGCATTAAGTCAAACTTTTCAAAAATTGACTTTTGGATGGAAAAGATGGAAGCACATGTCTAATAATGTACTTACTATGAGTAGGTTTTCCAAACAAAGTTTAGTTACATTAAAAACTAAGGTGAAATTCGAGCTTTTTTCCTCGAAAAGAATTAAGTCAAAAGTAAGTTTTGTGCCAAAGAGGGATTAGGTCAAGTTTAATCAATCGCAACTTTCTCTGCGATCACGTCACGGGAAAACAATTTCCCCCATTAACCCCTTCTGAAATAAAACCTAAAAACTATGAATAAAGCAAAAAAAAAAAAAGGTTGAAAAAAAAAATATTTTTTTGAAAATTACTTGAAGCTTTGGGAAGCAACAAACAGCACAAAGGTTTTTATTTTTATAAACAATTTCCCAACGATACTGTGTGGCTCTGATAACTTAACTACGACTTTGACATTGTTTACCTCTGTTTCGGGTAATAGACTCTGAGTTGAGTCCGTTACTTTTTCAGTAGTTATGCCCAACTTTTGAACTGTAAGTGACTCCAATAACGCGTTTTATTTCAGCTGAACTCCACATCAAAAGCAAAAAGCTGTTAATTAACCAGAGCAACACAATATAATGATAGCGATGAAGAAATAGAATTTGTAAATGCAGGAGCGCCCCCTCCCCGTAAGGTCAAATGCCCCTCTAAATCACGCAAAGACCCCGCAAAAGCAAGAATCCCCCAAATGAGAAAAATACCCGTCAACCCCCCCCCCAAAAACTTCAAAAAAGCAGTCTGCTCCATGCCACCCCCCCCCCCTCCCGTAGGTGGTCACCCCTGGTAAATGAAGAACTGTGATAACTGCCTTCCAAAAGGTGTTCCTAAACTTTTTTCTGTATTCACTTGAAACAAAAAAATGGTTTCAAATGGAAGTAAAAAATTTCATTTCGTTATTTTTTTTTGTGTGAAAAGAGGTTAAATCATTTCTTTCTTCTTTCCTTCTTAAAAAGCTATACTGTCAGGACTTTATTAACCATATAATTTAGTGTTATTCTCATCCATACATTACGGTGAAAAATTATCTTTTCCTTAAATTCAATATTAAATCGTATATAACAAAAAACGAGTTTTTCAAAAATGGAAAAAAAATTTACTTAATTCAACAAGCTTTTCCATTATAATTAGAACTGTGATTTACGGAACTGAAAATCCCGACAAACCTTTTCTCCATTCTGAATAGTGAACTACAAAATGTGAGTCTTTCTAATTTAAATTTAATGCGCTGTATGTGCCACATTGAAATCATACACTTTCATTCAGCAAGGCTCAATTTCTATAAAAACTATTGGATATAAGTATACCAATATTTTCATAAAACGTTTAATGCCAATTAATTGTATTATTAAAGGAAATCGTAGGCACAAAACATCATGTGTGATGATAGGAGCTGTAAATAACAACATGGGCTATTTATATAGGGACGCTTTAGAATGCAAGATCTCTGTTTTCGCAACGGTTACTCCTAGGTGCCAGTAGCAAAAATGTTTAAAATCTGATACAGTTAAGATATACAGACATTGCAGAGTTAAGATATTGAAAGTTTGAAGCAAAAAGAAAAAAAATAAATAAATATAAAGTTTAACTTTTTATACGGGCTCTAGGTCCCCTAACTTAAATTCAGGGAAATAATCTCCATTGAAAAATATTACTAAGACAAAAAATTTGATATTTGTGCGACCAAAATTTGGGGCGATATTTGAGTTTGATGTTTTATGCATACAGAAGATGAAATTGGATCTTATCACCCTTTCAGAAGAATGACAGGTGAAAGGTTGTCGAACTATAAAAAAAAAAAAAAATCATATTTTTTTATTGCTAGTCAAAAATTACCACAAATCTTATGTCATGATACTCAAAAAACACACTAGGATCTCGAAGAATTTGTAAAAACCACATTCTATGCACACATATAGTTTTAAACCGGTGTTATTGGACCGGTGAAAAGTGGTGTAACACAAAACGCTGCGTTTCATATCTCGGCAAGTATTGGTCACTAATGTCAAATTTTTAGTGTTTGAATTATTTTTCAATGGAGATTATTTCCCTGAATAGAAGTTAGGGGACCTAGGTCCCGTATAAAAAGTTCAATTCTGTATTTTTTGACTCATTACTTTCTTCTATATCTAATATATAGAAGAAAGTATTGGATTCGTGCAAATTTTCGAATTTCGAATTTTGACGGATTCGAACGTTTTGAGGTGTGCTGAGTCCATTTCGACTATTTTTGGAAAATGTCTGTCTGTCTGTGTGTGTGTATGTATGTGTGTGTGTATGTATGTATGTGTGTGTGTATGTGTGTGTGTGTGTCACGTCTGTGCGTGACCAGTTTTTTGTGGCCGCTCTACAGCAAAAACTATCGCATGAAATTGAACGAAATTTGGTACACATATGTGACCCTATGTGAACTTGTGCCCATTGGTTTTTGGCGCGAATTCCTCCAAGGGGGGTGGAGCAATTGGACGTTTTTTGAGTTATGCGTGATTGCTATTCCTCAGGAAATAACTGGCGGAATCAAAAAAAAATTTGGTCCTTACCATATGTTGCCCCTAACTGGAGCAGGTGCTGATTCAATTTTGGTGTCAATAGCTCAAACGGGGGTTGAGTTATAGAACGTTTTTTGTCGTGAATTGTGACTGCTGTATCTCAAGAAATAACGAACGGAATCAAACAAAAATTTTTTGACAAGTAACCCTTAGTGGGTATAAGAGCTGATTTTATTTTGTGGTCAACAGCTAAAAAGGGGGGGGTAGCGCAATCGCCCGTTCTTTTTTTCCATTGTGAGTGCCCCTATCTCAAGAAGTAATGCTACGTTCTGTTTGAAATTTTTAATATATGTGAATCCATGCGTAAACAGGCTTTGGTTCAATTTTGACTCCAATCGCTCCAAGAGGTATTGATTTTTTTTTTTTTTTTTGCGAATAAAAATAGTTTTATTAATGCAACAATAAGAAAGACTAGTCGACCCGTGCGGAACTCCGCACTGTACTTCGAATCGTTTCATAAGGCATTTCGCTCTTTAAAAATTTCAAAGAGAGAGTATTATGAAGAAAAACCGAAAAAAGTAAACGTAAAAAAGTAAGCGCACAAGAGAAGGCATGTAATTTGAAGACATCAGTAACAAAACCTCGTTAAATACAACGTTGTGATAATTTGATCATCGCTCCCCTTTTGGTTGTACGTATTTTCAATGCAAATATAAATATCATTAAAAGTGTGGCTGAGTGACACGTGAAAAATCAGTAATTTTGCATGTGAAAAAACAGGTTCTGGCAAATACAGTCCTGCCCATGTGAGCATCTGACGGAAAAAAAAGAATCATTAAAGAGATATTTAGTGGCACGAATTCGAACTGGCGCCATTCTGATCAACAGTACGACGCTCCAACTAACCTAGCAAATGTGCCTTCCTTTTCGAATGCTATTCATTGAAGGAATGCGTAATAAAACACAGTAAAAAAGTTTTTCGCCGAAAAAAATATAATAAGATCATGCGTCTATGTTTTGTCATTAGCCAGCATGATACGATTTAAAATTATTCGTAAAACATGGAATTTGATTAAAGAATGAGGAAGATCTCACGTAGCGATTGAAACAAAAATTCTAGGGAAGTAATAAATTCGGTTGAAAAAAAGAGTGTTTTGATTTTTGAATATTCAACAATTTTCCATAGCAGGCTTCTTTAACCTGTACGGCTTAAAAGGCCGCACTTGTTGTTCTTTTAATCGAACACTTAAAATTCAAAACCAAAACCAGTTGAACTGAGTACGTTTTTTAAGTGTAATTTTTCGAACGTAGACAAAACGTTTTTTTTTTTTTTTTTTTTCAGCCTAGCAGAGGAGTAGAAAATGACTTCTTACTAATGAAGTTGATAATAATTTTAATGTTTTATATCGTATTCGAATAAATAATTTAAGATTTACTTGTTGGGACTCGTAGTTTTAATTTAACGTAGTATTTTTTCATTTGCACAAAAGTTCGAACACTGCTATTAGAAAAATCTACATTTCAGCATACAATGAAAATGTTTTTCTGCACAAAAAGGATTCCCTTGAGGTATATCTAATACTTTTTTTTATGCTTACATTATGCTCAGTGGTCTGGACGGAGTCAAAGCTTAAAAAACAGGGAAGAACACCCTTCGATTAGCAGTCAACTTATCTGAATGATAACTGTAGCCTGCATAAAGGAGTCGAAACACCAAATAGCATTCCCACTGCATTTATTTTATTACGTGTGTTATCTGTTATATGTTATGAGTACATGTAATGCGTAATATTACTGTAAATTTGCTATTATGTCGCACTGCCCGAACCTGCCCGAAGTTCAGACAGTTTATAGCCGAACGCTCTACCGAAAAAAAAAAAACCCACAGGTAATTTTAAATTTTTTTTCTTGCCGAGAAGTGTTTTTATTTTTGAAAAATTTTTTACAATTTGTTATCGCAAGCTGTTTGAACCGTTATGACTTAGATGGCAGCACGTGTTCATCATTTAACAGCACGGTTAAAATACAAAATAATTTGAACTAAGTTCTTTTTTAAGCGTAGCTTTTCAAAGGTAGTAAAAATGTGATACGCTATTTGTTTTTTTGCAAAAGGAAGAAAAATATATATATTCCCCTTTAAATTAAGGTAGTATTTTCTTTATTTGTATAAAGAGTCAAAAACTCATTAAAAGAATCTATATTTCAACATACGCTTTATTATGTTTTACTGAACAAAAAACAATTCCAATGTAGTCTGAAATCTTAAACCTGATATTTATATTTTCGCTTACGTTATGCTTTAATTTTCTTCCCGTAGCCAAAGCTTTAAAAAAAAAAAAAAAAAAAACCTTACAATTGAGTAACAATTTAGCTCCGTGTTGCATCAAGTTTTCATAACAGGTAGTAGCGTTTCTACCTCATGTATTCCCTCATATTTGTTATTCAGTGTTCATGTAATGCGCGATATTTTTCTAATTTTTTGATGCAGATTGTCCGGACGTGGGCCCGAACACGCATTCTCCTGGTTACCAGTCGAACGCACTGCCGATCAAGCCATTCGGCTCTGTCGGTAACAGTGCAAGTTAAAGTTATAAATTTAACCGAAAACCTCATTCTGGTTCTTTAAAACAGGTTTTTTTGCCCGAAAAAAACAATTTTCAGACCGTGGGTCTATTTTTCGTCAGTAGCCTGCACTGTAAGCTTTAAAATAAGGTGTAAATCAAAGAAATCGATCAAGAATTGAGGAAAATCTCGCGTAGAAACCAAAAACAGGCTGCAGAAATAATATATAAGGATAAATCGTAATAGATTGTCGTCTGCGTATTTCTCGTGATTTTAATTGTATGGAAATGATAGGAAATATTATCTCAATGATTTAAAATTTTTAACTGTTGCCATCTTATGTTTGTTAACAAATAAAATATTTGTAATTAATTCAAGCAAGGCTTTTAAAATAACTTTCAATTTTCGCTCTTTGTTTTGCTTTTGCAGTAATTCAGACATTGGGATAGTCGTCAAGTTTTTGCATGTGTAATTTTGTTTTTGTTGGGAATATTGCTTCCTTGTCAAGCATGAGGAGGGATCAGAAAAAAAAAGAAAAATATAGAAGAAAGTTTCGTGATGGCCACAACATACTAGTTTTTGTTTGTATCTGATTTTAACATTTTTGCAATTGGAAGTATGCATCTAGGAATAACGGTTGCGTAAATAGAGGTCTTTGCAGGTTGAATTGGAACACCCTGTATAACTTACGTATACAGATTCCAATTTTTTGTGTGTCAGTAGATATTAATCAATTCATGCTTAGATTTTTACTTTGTCAGCATTTAATTTTCTGATGGTATATACGTGTATGATGTTTTAATGTCGTAAACTTAATATGTTCTTTATTTTTTACATTGGTTAATATGAAGTTCACCGAAGCAACCGTATGCTTTTGCCTTTTTGTCAAATTATTTAGTGCACAATTTAAATTCAGGTTTGAGAATTTCTTTTAACCATTTAAATTTATTAACAAAAAAGCTAAATTTCGTTTCAGAAATGTTTATTTTGTTCCAATGAAAGATATTGGGGGTTTTTTCGTACAAAGTTTAAATTTTATTGATTAAAATTTGATTTCTTTTTTCAATTAAAATTATAAACTAGTCGACCCGTGCGGAACTCCGCACTGTACTTCGAATCGTTTCATAAGGCATTTCGCTCTTTAAAAATTTCAAAGAGAGAGTATTATGAAGAAAAACCGAAAAAAGTAAACGTAAAAAAGTAAGCGCACAAGAGAAGGCATGTAATTTGAAGACATCAGTAACAAAACCTCGTTAAATACAACGTTGTGATAATTTGATCATCGCTCCCCTTTTGGTTGTACGTATTTTCAATGCAAATATAAATATCATTAAAAGTGTGGCTGAGTGACACGTGAAAAATCAGTAATTTTGCATGTGAAAAAACAGGTTCTGGCAAATACAGTCCTGCCCATGTGAGCATCTGACGGAAAAAAAAGAATCATTAAAGAGATATTTAGTGGCACGAATTCGAACTGGCGCCATTCTGATCAACAGTACGACGCTCCAACTAACCTAGCAAATGTGCCTTCCTTTTCGAATGCTATTCATTGAAGGAATGCGTAATAAAACACAGTAAAAAAGTTTTTCGCCGAAAAAAATATAATAAGATCATGCGTCTATGTTTTGTCATTAGCCAGCATGATACGATTTAAAATTATTCGTAAAACATGGAATTTGATTAAAGAATGAGGAAGATCTCACGTAGCGATTGAAACAAAAATTCTAGGGAAGTAATAAATTCGGTTGAAAAAAAGAGTGTTTTGATTTTTGAATATTCAACAATTTTCCATAGCAGGCTTCTTTAACCTGTACGGCTTAAAAGGCCGCACTTGTTGTTCTTTTAATCGAACACTTAAAATTCAAAACCAAAACCAGTTGAACTGAGTACGTTTTTTAAGTGTAATTTTTCGAACGTAGACAAAACGTTTTTTTTTTTTTTTTTTTTTCAGCCTAGCAGAGGAGTAGAAAATGACTTCTTACTAATGAAGTTGATAATAATTTTAATGTTTTATATCGTATTCGAATAAATAATTTAAGATTTACTTGTTGGGACTCGTAGTTTTAATTTAACGTAGTATTTTTTCATTTGCACAAAAGTTCGAACACTGCTATTAGAAAAATCTACATTTCAGCATACAATGAAAATGTTTTTCTGCACAAAAAGGATTCCCTTGAGGTATATCTAATACTTTTTTTTATGCTTACATTATGCTCAGTGGTCTGGACGGAGTCAAAGCTTAAAAAACAGGGAAGAACACCCTTCGATTAGCAGTCAACTTATCTGAATGATAACTGTAGCCTGCATAAAGGAGTCGAAACACCAAATAGCATTCCCACTGCATTTATTTTATTACGTGTGTTATCTGTTATATGTTATGAGTACATGTAATGCGTAATATTACTGTAAATTTGCTATTATGTCGCACTGCCCGAACCTGCCCGAAGTTCAGACAGTTTATAGCCGAACGCTCTACCGAAAAAAAAAAAACCCACAGGTAATTTTAAATTTTTTTTCTTGCCGAGAAGTGTTTTTATTTTTGAAAAAATTTTTACAATTTGTTATCGCAAGCTGTTTGAACCGTTATGACTTAGATGGCAGCACGTGTTCATCATTTAACAGCACGGTTAAAATACAAAATAATTTGAACTAAGTTCTTTTTTAAGCGTAGCTTTTCAAAGGTAGTAAAAATGTGATACGCTATTTGTTTTTTTGCAAAAGGAAGAAAAATATATATATTCCCCTTTAAATTAAGGTAGTATTTTCTTTATTTGTATAAAGAGTCAAAAACTCATTAAAAGAATCTATATTTCAACATACGCTTTATTATGTTTTACTGAACAAAAAACAATTCCAATGTAGTCTGAAATCTTAAACCTGATATTTATATTTTCGCTTACGTTATGCTTTAATTTTCTTCCCGTAGCCAAAGCTTTAAAAAAAAAAAAAAAAAAACCTTACAATTGAGTAACAATTTATTTCCGTGTTGCATCAAGTTTTCATAACAGGTAGTAGCGTTTCTACCTCATGTATTCCCTCATATTTGTTATTCAGTGTTCATGTAATGCGCGATATTTTTCTAATTTTTTGATGCAGATTGTCCGGACGTGGGCCCGAACACGCATTCTCCTGGTTACCAGTCGAACGCACTGCCGATCAAGCCATTCGGCTCTGTCGGTAACAGTGCAAGTTAAAGTTATAAATTTAACCGAAAACCTCATTCTGGTTCTTTAAAACAGGTTTTTTTGCCCGAAAAAAACAATTTTCAGACCGTGGGTCTATTTTTCGTCAGTAGCCTGCACTGTAAGCTTTAAAATAAGGTGTAAATCAAAGAAATCGATCAATAATTGAGGAAAATCTCGCGTAGAAACCAAAAACAGGCTGCAGAAATAATATATAAGGATATTTCTTTAATCTCCATAAGTTTAAAAACTTCGAATATTTTTAGTCGAAAATTTGCGTGCGTATAATAACCATTAATTAGTCTTTAATAAAAATTTAAAAGGTATTAAGAGAAGTTCTCTTTTTTAAAAAAATACTAAACGATATTTATTTATTTTTTCTATTAAATTAGGTAGATCAATTATGACATGCATTTGTGATTTAGAATTAATAAATGAATAAATATTTATTTTAAAATTATGTTATTAACAGTTCTCAAGCACTTCATCTGACCTTACTTCAAGCATGCTAATTTAAAAGGCAACATGTTTGGATTTTTTGGCAATTAAAATACATTTTATGCAAGGGAAACATATCTAACTCAAATGGTGTATTACATATTTGCCATAAAATGGTGAGAATTGAGTTAATTGTAAGTTTCATTCAACAGATGGCACCACGATTTTGAGACGTATTTATCATATTTTAAAGCTAGAACTTATACTAAGGAGATAAGGTATTGAAACAAACTTAACAAGTATAAATCTTATTTATAGATTAAATAACTACATATTAGGTTGAAAAAAAGTGAAAATTGCATGTACCGATATTTTTTTTAGTTTTTGAACTGTCTGAAATGAAGAAAAAAAAGAAAAATAGTTAGGAAAATCAATTTATCGGCTCTTCATGTTGTGCTACATTTCTGAAAGAAAAATATTTTAATTAAAAACAATAAAAATCTTATTTTTATTTTTTTATTATTTTTAGTTAAAGGAAAAGTGTTTTTTAGAAATTCAATGCCAGAACCCATTTATCCCTTATATTTCTATATACCAGCCCTGATTTCAAAGGAAATAAGTGCGAGAATCCTAGAGTCCCTAAAACTTAATTTGTTGAGTAAATAACCTGAATTTCCTCTGAAATTTCATTAAAAAATCATCAATTCATAGAAAATTCAAACGTTGCTCCCGCGAGCTCTTTTACTGCAATTTTTACTGGCAATTTTAACTTTTTTTCGTGAAATTTACGATCATTTCGCATTCATATTCCTGGCAATTTCAACCCTGTAAATGGGTTTTCTTGTTTGAGACAGAACGATAGCAGTATAGTGACAACAAAGGTTGTTTGATCTAGGCGCCAGTTCAGAGCGACTCCAATAGTAATTCCTGCAAGCACAAATTCGCAGTGTTTAAAACCAGGTTTTGTAGATCCATTTACTAACGATATGATAGAAGATGGATTTGCTAATTAGTACTTACCAGGGAACTACACAAATAGTGTAAGAAAAAAAAAATTGAAATAGGTACCAAGCGAAAAAGCATCTTGAAACGCAACAATCTTCGACGTAAAGATTATTTGCCTTCAAGTCGGCCAAAATTTTAAGAAAATCACCAAATTTCAATACTTGGCAAGGCATTAATCACTCAATGACGCCGTCTGCATCTATCTTCACATCGTGTGAAAGATATCGTCTATTTCTCACTCAAACTCGTTAAATTTGGCAAACTTCTCTTAAAAATTTCGGTAGATTTTTAGAACTCATATTTTTATAGCGGGAACAAGAGGGCAAATAATTTATGTGTCCAGAAACATATTTTAGAATGCTTTTTCGATTGATTATATTTATTGTGACATCGTGTGAAAGATATCGTCTATTTCTCACTCAAACTCGCTAAATTTGGCAAACTTCTCTTAAAAATTTCTGTAGATATTTAGACCTCATATTTTTATAGCGGGAACAAGAGGGCAAATAATTTATGTGTCCAGAAACTTATTTTAGAATGCTTATTTAGTTTTTTTCATTATTACATTATCGTCTGAATTCCCGTTACAACAAATACCAATACAGCGAAATATCCGTTTCAACGAAAATAATTTTTGGTACCGATTTTTTAACCATGACATTGGTTGAATTCAATTGCATTGAAATAACTGTTACAACGGACAAAATTCGTATTCGCTTGCAGTTCGATATAACGGAATTTCATTGTATCATGCAAGCAACAATGTGGTTCGTTATAAAGTATGAAAAGCCGAAATGCTAGACTTTGGAGCCTCATGCATAGTTTCCAAGAATAAAAAGTAACCATAACTCTCAAATTCCTTAATAAAGCATTATCTTCTGTATAAATATATATAGGTAGAGTATAAAATCAAATTTTATAATTCTAAATTTTTATTTTAGGTATAACCAATTATTGTAGATTGGTGTATAGGAGTCATTAAGAATGTATTTTTATGAATAACGCAGTAAATATACAAAAGCAATTTTTTTTCTTTTTTTTGCAGAGATAAAAAAAAGTTGTACTATGCAAGAGCGCACAATATGTATACTATAGTGTTTTTCTATTTATATGGGGGGAAATGTTTCGGAGTTCAAATTGCGACGCTCATAGTTTTGGGGAAATACGACAAAAAAAAAAAAAGAACCCTTGAAAAATTGTAACTCTTTTTTCCTAGTAATAACATGTGCCCCTAGTACGTTAAAATACAAACTTTCAGAGAAATTTTCTGCAAATTCATGAGATTTTACTCAGTGACGAATGTATCTTTTAACCTAGGTTGTGATATCAACTAAAGGTTTTTTTTTTTAAATCAACTAATGGTATTACATTTAACAATATTAGACAAGGTTTGACTTGATTTTTGAGGACACTGGGCCTTTATTCGCCCCCTCCCCACACACACCGCCGCTTTTTTAATATAATGAAACAATAAAATATTTTGAATTTGAAATTTGTAAAAAAGTTTTTTTATATATATTTTGGATTTAATATTCATTTATTTCACTATAAACGATAGTAAATAACTTTTTAAAAAAATTTGATGCAGATGTTTAGAGCCCCTCAAACTTTTGTGCGTTGAACCTGTGTTTTGGACGCCGATTGTTAACTGATTCAAAAATAACACTTTCGTTTTACAGTTACGTTTCAGAAAATATTTCAAGCACTGGTAAAAATAATTTCATTTCCACAAATGAGATCTTTAATTAGGAGGCTCGCTGTTATCAAAGCGAATAAAAGTCTATGTTTTCTTCTTTTTTTCCCTTCCTTTTTTTTTCTTTTTTTTTTTTTTTTTTTTTTGTAAAAATAAAAGATCATGAAATGGTAAAATTTTTAGTTTAATTTTGCTGTTTTGTTTATAAGTATACTAGCAAAAATACCTGACGTTGCCTGGGTGAGTAATAATTGCTAGAAACAATCGCTACTTTCATCCATTTTCCATTATTCAAGTAAAATATCAATAAGTATAAAGAACGAAATAGTATTCAGTTAGAAACGAAAGCACGACATTTAAGCATATAAAAACTTGAAGAATTTCCAAAATATAAACTAAAAAAAATCACTAAAAATACCGTGCACCTTATTTATTAAAAAACATAGTACACACACACACACACACACACAAAGAAGATCTCTACTATGTTTCCCTTAAGTGTTCAAAAAGTAGAGTTTCCGAAATATTTAAATGACTTCAAATTCATGTTTGCTACTGAGAAGCCTTGATTCAAATTTTTTATTATAATTACTATTAATATTGCTGTTGTAAGGCAACGAATTTTTGTAACAATGGGTTTAATATTTAATCATTTAATGGGGAAATTACATGAAATTTGTTATTTTCCATCATAACATTTTTAAACTAAGATTTTTAAGAAAAAATTATAGCCTAAGTTGCTTCTCGATAATGTAGCTATCTATGGTGGAAAAATGGTTAAAATCCGTCCAGTAGTTTTGAAGACCCCGGACATCCTTACATACAGAAGTAGTCATTTATATATATAGATGAGGAAACAATTCCTACACTGTTAAAAATTTTCCGGAAAATTTACGGTAATTGTTACTGGCATCCATGTTGCCAGTAACTATTACCGTAAAAATCAAATGTTACTGTAAAATTTTACGGTTTCCTCGGTAGGCCACAGCAACCAGTTGGCGCTGGGATCGCGTATTTCTCCGGTATAAATTACCGTAAAAATCAGCGATGCGTCGGCGATGCAATTTTACAGTAACAATTACCAGAAAATCTTCCTGAATTTTTAACAGTGTAAGAAAGCAATAAATGTCATGCTTGCTCCAGAGAAGCCTTGATTCAAAATTTTCATTATGATTAATTTTAATATTGCTGTTGTTAGGCAACGATTTTTCGTAACAATGGGTTTTATATTTAATCATTCAACGGGGAAATTACATGAGATTTACTGTTTTCCGTCATAACGTTTTTAAGCTAAGTTTTTTAGGAATAAATTATAGCTTAAGTTACTCTCTGATAATGTAGCTATATATGATGAAAAAATGGTTGAAATCGATCCGGTGGTTTTGAAGATTACCCCGGACATACATACATACACACACACAGAAGTAGCCATTTATGTATAACTAGTGGTACCCTCACGGCTTTGCCCGTAACAGAAAATTAAAAGGTCTTTTGTTTCGCCTGTATATTTACAAATAATGTATGGTGAATTTTCTCGCCAATTGGTTTGTACCCATGTTACGGTTCCACGTTATGGTAATTTACTCGTCCACCTAATGATATTTTTGTTCTTAAAATTGGAATAGAAAAAGAACCATATCGAATTTTCGAAAAATCGCTTCGAGGGGCACACCCCATGCTACAAACTAACTTTGTGCCAAATTTCATGAAAATCGGCCGAACGGTCTAGGCTCTATGCGCGTCACGGTGATCCTGACAGACAGAGAGACGTTCAGCTTTATTATTAGTAAAGATAAAGAAAAGAAGATGATGCATTTCATTACAATATCACTTTGACTATACCTCTCGGTTGTTAACGAGGTTTTACCTGTTTTGTTTAATAAAGTTTTTTTTAATAAGGTTTTAATAAGTTGAAATAAGGGTTCATTGATTTGTTTCTCGCTCATTTAGGCCTCCTAAACACGAGCCGATTAGTTGATATAACTTTTCGAAAAAGTTCCAGGCAATTGACAGGCGTTTTTCGTTGTTTTCGCTCTAAGCAACACTTAGTTGAATTTAAATTTTTTCTAAAATGTCAAATTTATTCAAGAAGCTGCTACGCAACGCTGTTAAAACAGAACTGATTTGACTCAACTAGTTTACTCGTGTATAGAGCGAATGCTTGGAATTCTTCCGATGATTTGATTCAACTTATCGGAGGAAAAGCGTTAAGGAACATGTACCTGGCGTGTTGATAGTCGTTTGAAGGATGCAGGGCAGTTTGATTTTCCTAGATTTGGCGCATTCATCAAATGACTTACAAAAATAATAAAATAATAATTCTATCAGAAAAGTTAAGTTTCAATTTTGTTTGTCAACAGTTTTAACAAAGAAAGACATTTTGACCGAATTAGAAACGAGTCCCAAAAAAGGCTAACTCAAAAACATTATCAAAATTTCCATATTTACTTCAGTGGAAAGGTTAAAGATCAATCGTTGCATTTGGTGTAGTGATAAGTGGTTATATTTTGTTTTTTGGTCTCTTCTGAGTGCAGTTTGTACACATGTGTGCAGCGTATGCTAAACAGGATCATATCCTCCAACCGATCCTTCAGTGTCCTAATATGGACACCGCAGTCCTAATAAGGAAACCAGGGTGGTAATAAAACCAACTGTGGATTTATTGGGTTGCAATCTATTTTTCTAGGTTATCAGATCACAGGAAAAAAAATGCCGATACACAACTACATTTTTTTCTTTGAATTCGTGAACTGATGAAATTAGGTTGAATAAAATCATTTGCGCTTAAAAAATAAAATGAAAAATAATTTTAAATTGCACAAGGTGTTACAAAGTAGACCGAAGAACACGTTTTTCCAATGCAAAACAGATGAGCTTATGGATAAAATTCATGAAAAGTTGTTATTTCTTATTCTACATAAAATAAGCTTTAAGAACTATATATATATATATATATATATATATATATATATATATATATATATATATATATATATATATATATATATATATATATATATATATATATATATATATATATATATATATATATATATATATATATATATATATATATAGAAGTAGGACTCGACCGATGCATCGGCGCCGATGGTTCAACAATTTAGCCATCGGCATCGGCGCCCGACGCTAACTTGCAGGAAACATCGGCCCATCGGCCTTAAAAAACATCGAAAAGTCGATGGAATTGGCCGATGTTTTCGAAACAAAGGACCTTTGCTGTTTTACTTTTTAATACAAAGTTAAGGGAGTTATTGTTTTTATATAAAATTATTTGCTTAAATTTCAGAATGAATTTCTATTTTAGTCACCCCTGAAAGAGTTTTTGATACTGCATTCAGGTACCAAACAAGTTAATTATTGTGTTGTTTTTTGCGGCTGGATGTACGTATGTATCTCTCATAAGTCATGCCTCAAAAATAGTAAGCTGTAGAAGGTTAAAATTTCGCATGTAGAGTGCGCGTACGTTCCAGTTGCGCATTTCCCTTTTTGTTTTCGATCGGGTGTTCTAAAAAGCCTATTTACTCATTTTTTTTTTCTTGTGGCTATTAATTACTTATTTCAATGCGAAACTAATACATTTAGCGTCTCAGACTGGCGATCATTTGGTGATATATTGCTGAATTAGAGACTAACTTGGAAACAAATATGAGATGGCGAAACCGGTTTTGTGTCATTTTGTTAGATTCCCATTGAACCGATGGTAATTTTTAATTTTTCGATATTTGTAATGTGAATCACACAGTAATGCAGTCTTTTCTGTATCGTTTCGGCGGAGTTACTAGTTTGAGGCCCGTCGAAATACATTTTGGGACTCTATTTCTCTATCACGGAAGTTTAAAACATTTACCATAAGCATTTTTGCAACTCCTACGATGCCCCTGTGGTTATGGAGCCTCTCGCGCAATAGCAACATTTGCTATATTTTAAATCCACCACTGCACGTCAAAACAAAGAGACTTTTGAATTTTTTGTCGGAAGTGTTGAAGTAGATTCAGAACCTCTTCCGAGGCGTTGGTGGTAGCGCTTCTGTTCTAAAAAAGGAGGCCGAAGTTTAATGTTGTGAGTTACTCCAAAATCAGAGGGTGCCCCCCCCCTTCCACCCCTCCCTCGTCGTTTCAAGTATTTCTTAAATATTTAGCGGTTATTTATTTTCAACACAAATGAATGTTTGTTTGTTTGACAAATATTTTTAGTATTGCGCCATCATTTTTGCATCATTTAGAGCGATCGATTTTTTTTTCTATTGTAAGTAACTATTTTTATGTATTTTTATAAAATCAATGAATAAGTTATTTTTGTTTTCATCATATTTTTAATAATATGTTGCAGAAAATTTCAAGGATTTTTTACTATGCAATTTTTTAAATTTCAGAAAGGTATTTTTAAATTGAAAAATGTAATTTGAACTTGTTTATAGTGCTTCATAAAAGGTCAAACAATCAAATTGGTCAATATTATGTGTGCAAACATCAGATCAAGTAGTATATGTATTCAGTTATTATTAACTTGGTATAAATATCGATTTTGTTTATTGTAGCTGCGTATTAAGAACCTCGCTCTTTTCATGGCTATTTCTTTTTTCAGCAAAAAAGTTATGTCACTGTCAGCTTTTATGAAAAATGCAAACTTTTCTATTCATAAATTTTTAAAAAGGAAAAATATTCCTATTATGATTAAATATTGTAATTTATCTGTTAACCTTTATGTTGAATTTGATGACTAAAAAATGTCTTGTGCAATCTTTTCACTTTAATTGCGTAATTTGTTGACGGTTTCATATTTTTATTCTTATTCTTATTATTATTATTATTATTTTTTTTTGGAATGTATAAACAACATAATTTAAAAATTTTTAACTATGTATAGTGTACCTAAATCCATACATCATTACATTATTACCGAAATCTTAGTTATGTGTTCAATTAAAAAAAATAATCAATTGGTTGCTAAACAGAGTCTTTGTTTTTGTTTATTCCCTTTTTTTTTTCCTTTCTTTCTTTTTTTTTTCTTTTTTGCTGTTGTTCTTTCTCTTTCATCATACAGCAGTCAAAAAAGAAGACGCATAACTACACCCTATACAGAATGTAGGTAATACGATCCAAAAGTTCGGGGACAAGCTGTATAAAAGATTGCCCAGAATAGTTCACATTGCCGATGCACATCCATCTTCAAAGGGTAACCTTGAGAGACTATGTACTTCTGCCAATGTTCATATAACTTTTGGAAACACTCCTGGAAGCCATTTTTCGCAACCTTTTGTGATGCAGCTTTATCTTCTCCTGACAGAAGAAAGCGACGTCCATGCAACTGTTTTTTTTTGCTGGCAACAGGTAAAAGTCACACGGAGCTAAGTCCGACGAAACATTATGTTATTTGTTTGTCATATCAGAGCATTGATCAATGAAACCATACACCCTCAACATGAAAGTCGCCTTCATCCCCACGATAAAGTTAAAGCAGCAGTGCGGGAAGCCTTACAGGAGGTTGCGAAAAATGGCTGCCAGTAGTGCTTCTAAAAGCTTTACGAACGTTGGCAGAAGTGCATAGTCGATCAAGGAGACTATTTTGTAGATAGATGTGATTCGCTAATGTGAACTATTCAGGGTAAGGTTTTATACAGCTTGTCCTCGAACTTTTACGCAAGTGACGCAAGTTTACGCGCATGAAGGCATCACAAGAGAACTTACGATAATTAACTGAGGAGGTATTCAAAATGGATATTTCGGTCGTCGATATGTTCTTAGGTACATATGCATGTACAGAAAAAACTTGTGAAATTCAAATTGGGTGATCGTAAAATAGAAATTTAGGTCAAAATCTGATTTTTTGTTTGTTTGTTTGTTTTTTTGTTTTTGGGATTGCAATTCCTTATTCGTAGAAAAGAAGTAAAGTTAAATGAATAAATGATCGTTTAAATCCCTGACAATCCTAGCAAATTATTTAACTATTTTTTTTTTTTTTTGCCATCGGCCAACGGCATCGGCCATCGGCCATCGGCAATCGGCCATTTTGAGAAAAAGAATCGGCCATCGGCCATCTTTGAACAATCGGCCAACAATCGGCATCGGCCCATCGGCCAAAAAATGCCATCGGTCGAGCCCTAATAAGAAGCAAAACTTACTCCAAAATAAGATTAGGTAGTCTTATCGTGCTATAAGTGTGTTCTTCGATGCGTTTACTGCTCCTGTTAATAACAAACTGCTTGTAGATATCACTTTATTATTAGCTAGACCTTCTGATGATGATAAAGCCATGATATAGGAAATTTTTGATATACTGCATCAAAGAAAAAAAAAGAGATATGGCCTTAGACTGTATAAACGATCCAGAAACGTTCCTGGAAAATAATGGGCAGCTGATGTGCCCAATTTCTGCAAGTAACATACCTTGCAAAAAACAGGAACGTTTTCTGCTAAAATTCAGTAACCTTCCTAAAATTATCCTTGAAGCCTCCTGAAAAATTAATAAATGTTCCCTTTTAAAACCAGTCGCGTCTCTGTAACTTTAAAGTAAACTTAAGTATGTATAGCATAATAGCTAGGCACCTTCCTGATTTATTAGAAAAGTTTCACAAGTTTCAAATATAGCCTAAGCTAAGACAGAATTGCAAGTAGGTATCAAGAATTTTACCCTACTGTCATTCTTGCAAAGCTACGCAGTCCATGGACTTCTTCGCTCCCTTTGGAAGCTTAATCAGTCTGAGCGATCCGATACACTTTATAAATACGCTCAGGTAATCTTTAAACTGGGAGCTAAAAATATTTTTCACAGCAGTGAGAAGTCTGCATTCGTGCAACTTGTAGTAATTCAGGAAACTTTTTGACAATGATTCTTGATTTTTAATGGAAGTGGATTAAAACCATTGAAATCCTGAAACCTTACTCGGAAATATTCAGTAACGTTTCGGAATTTTCTTACAGTGTATTGGTCCACGTGGTTTTATTTGGTGCGTCCACCTTATGCTTAATTTTCAGGAACCACTTTTATTACTTATTTTTTTACGTCGAATAAAAAAAATAAACTTTTATTTATTAAATTTAAAAAAAAGTATCAAACATTGTAAATATTTATAACGCGGCCTTTTAACTCTCTTCAAAAGCGAAGAAGATTATGCTCGCTAAATCTTCGCAGGAAGGGTGGTAACAAAATGCGAAAACTCTTTTTTTTTTCATGAGCATGGGAAAAAAAAAACGTTGATGGCGGAACAGAAAGTGGATTAAACCTTCATATTGAGTTGAGGTAAGAAAAAGTATATATGCTTTTAAAAACGGAATCCAGGGAAAAAGAAGAAAGAAAAAGCTGGCAAAAATTCTCTTCTTCCTTTAAAAGATGAAGTTTGTTTAGATTTAATGAAGCTTACACTCGACTGCCTGTCAGCTCAAAAATAAGAAAACGGAATTTTTTTGCCAAGGGGGAAAAAAAGTCTAATTTTTTTTTCATTATTATTTTAATGATATTTACGTCACATAATGATTAGATTGTTGAAAGCAAAGGTAAGTATTTTTTGAAATTTTCGCATACATTTTTTCGAAGTGATTTTTGCTAATTATTTATTTTGTGAAACATGAAACAAATGTATTATCATAAAATAATTTAATGCTGAAAACCGAAGTTCAGGCTATGGAATAAAAATGGTATAGGTGTAAAAATCACAGTAGCGTAAAAATGATAGCTTAGCGTGTAAATGAGACATCACAACATAAATTAATATTACAAATAAAGATGCTTTAGCAATATTTGACTCTCACATAGCTTCTTTCAGCTTGCTCCTGTTTATTTTTTTAATTTATGATAAGTATTCTGCCGTGGCCAGACAAACGGCAGTATCTGCAGAAATAAGTTTGTTGATATTTGAAGAAATGTGTATCAGATTCAATACTAACAATAGGGAAATGGTGGAATTAAACGGTTTTTTTCGCTCCTTTTTTCAGCGGAAACCAAACAAGCAAGCTTATACAAAAAAGCTAACGTACAATAGATGACAAAAAAAAAAAAAAAAAAATTGCAGTTACTGCCATTTTTCTGCAGACGGCAGCATTAATAATAAGAAGAAGATTGTCGTTATTTTTTTATTATCACTAATGTGATCATTATTATTGTTTCTTGTTATTCTATTATTATTGTTAATATTTTTTGTCGGTCATTTTTACCATTCTCAGAGCATTTGATGCTCTTTGAAATAAAATGAATGCCTAATTTTATAAAAGAAAAAAATGATGTGAACCATGAAGAAATTTTAATAGTGCAGTTTAATTTCGTTTATCCAGTCCTCGTTAAACCGGATTTTTGGATTATCGGAATCAAATTTGTAGCTCTTACAAAAAATTTTTAATCATACATGTAGAAAATTTTAAATTATGATAGCAAAAACGTTACGACTAGTACACTGAACATTCGTTTTTTATTGTGATTAAATGTACAGCTCCTACGTAGTTTGTACAATGAATTATTGTATAATACAAACACCATTGCAGATGAACAATGAAAATAAAGCATTAGATTGAGCGTGATTTATTCCAGGGCTGTGGAGTCGGAGTTGGATATATTTTGGGGTAAAGGAGTAGCAGTTGGAGTCGAGAGTCGACGGTTCAAAACTTCGGAGTCGTTCGCTTTCCCCCGAATTCCGTAACTCTGCCAGTGCTTGTGGAGTCACAGAAAGAGTCGGAGTCAATGGCTTTGACTTTCCCGGACTTTCCCGTCTGTCATTTTTCCTCCTATTCCGCTGCCCTGTATTCTGGGATGGGTCTTACGAGAGCAATGTGCGTGTTTTCCCCTTATTTCAAAAGTGCTCAGTGAAACTTCGGTGAGTCGAACATCGATGATTCGAAAACTTCGACAAGCCGAATTGAATCTTCATTCCCGTCTAACTGAATTGAGAATTAATCTTTTTTATTTTCAGTAAGTCGAATTTTGTTAATTCGAAATGTTTGATGAGCGGAATTTCATTTCATGACTGTCTTAAATTGCTACCCGGAAAGTCGGAAGCGTCCCCCCCCCCCTTAAATAGTATGAACAAAAAGAACGAAACCGTCGCCATTGCATTAAAAGGCACCTGGACCAAATGAATCTGACAAATATTTGACATAAATTTACAAAGTAGAGGTTTTTACTAAAGAAAATGAACATGTATTAAAATTACCATCTATTCAAGATACAAGAACAGATTTATTACGCCAGTGGTGCCCACAGGAGGGGCAAAAGTTGCGCTATCAAAATTTTCGGTGGAGGGATTTTTTAAATTTATTTATTTAAATTTATTTATTGATTTGTTTTTAATTTTAAACAAAACAATAAATAAATTTAAATAATTAAATAATTTATATGAGGATTCTTGCTTCATTGCATGAGTTTTATGAAGAACACGAACTCTACTTCTACACTTGTCCACAATTAAGGTCAAAAACATAAAATATGTGAAAACTGAAAAACTATTCACTGTGTAACTGGAGAAAACCAACGTATTGCTAATTGCTTAATGGTTTTTCTCGAAGGGAATCATGCAATAAATTTCGGCTCTAAGTTCCATTTTGTCTTGTTTGCTTTGTTAATTTCTATTTTGCTACTAATAATGTCAGTTGTTCCTTCTTGTTGTTTTTGCCGGATGTCTTAACGTCCAAAAGCTCACAACCTTTGCATTGAAAAAGGGGTTCCTTGAAACCCCCAAAACATATGTATGCACGTTTCAGCACAAAGGTTTATTGCAATGGGGGAAAGAACATAAAAACATAACAACATGGACAAGATTTTAATTAATAATTAGGAAACAGGGCGTATCAAAGAGTTAAATTATGAATTAAAGATAAAACATTTATCTCAGGAAAAGCCTGTCTGATATGGAGTGTCACCACCGTACACTGCAATACAACGAGATTCTATACTAAAGGGAGTGTCAATTAATGCTAGGGACACCATTCAATGAATGTTAGGCAACAAATGTCATTGTTTCAAAAAGCGGGGCTTTCAACTCTTGGAGGGTATTAGGAGGGGGGTTACTCTGTGCATTGGCAACCTTGGGACCTTGGAAACCTTGAGGGCCAGTCCATACGTCAAATATTCTCTTCCTCAACATGTTGTGATCTTAATTTTGGACACGAACACAACTAAATTCTGAATAATTCCGAAAACTATACTTATATAATTTCTTTTTCTCAACCTATACTAATAATATAAAGCTGAAGAGTTTGTTTGTTTGTTTGAACTCGCTAATCTCAGGAACTACTGGTTCGAATTGAAAAATTATTTTTGTGTTGAATAGTCCATTTATTGAGGAAGGATATAGGCTATTTTTTTTTAAAATTCAGATTGACCAAAATACTTGCAATTGCAAATTAAATGTTTAGTTCTATGAATTTCTAATAGATGGCGAGGTAAGTTTAGTTCTATGAATTTCTAATAGATGGCGGGGTCTATTGGGTTTTGCTTTCCTTATTTCTTCAACGCTTGTTTTTGTTCTTATGGTTGAAGATAGTTACTTATTTAAGGAAAAATTTGATTTGTCGTATTATTCAATTGTAATTGTTGTTTGTAATTTTTTTTTATTACAGTATTGTTTATTTGGCGAAACATTTTAAATTGCAGAAGAAAAACCCACTTCACTCCGTCGCTAAAGGGCAGGGTTACGGTAGCGTGTTGGATTGACGCGTTAAGCGATGAACAATACAGTTGAAGGATTATTTTGAGTTTTAAAGCTACTGTTAATCTTTGTGTGTTTTGACGAATAGTTTTAAATTCCAAACAGACTGTAATAGGTTTTCTGAAGCTGTGTGTACGCATTTTAGTTGAAGAAAAATGATCATTTCACATCTGACTGGGGGGGGGGGGGGAGAGGCGTGGAATATTTTTATTGAACTGACTTCCTTTAAGTTCTTACCATGGGCATCGCCGTGCGGGTACTGCTAGTAACAGATATGTCTCATAAGATTCGTCTGTTACTGAGCCAAAAAAAATTTATTTTAGTAAAGTTTCGGGAAACCTTCAAAATTTAATTCATTACATAGAAGTAGAGTTACTCGCATATTTTTCATAAACTTCATGCAATAAATTAAGAATCTAACATACTCGTGGACGTTATGGGGTATTTTGTGCAAAAAATCATAACTCTATTGAAAGGAAATTGCTCAGTTGTAAATATCTTAGTGAAGACCCGCGCTTTTAAATTGAATGCAGTTTCATTTAAATTCCTGATTCTAAATTTCAAAGTACCTCAATTTTGTTTATATGTTACAAATATTTCTTTTGAAGCTGAATTCACTTATTTCCTTAAATATGTTTTTCAAGAATATTCTAAATTTCACAACGATGCAGTGTAAATAACCTGAAGGGAAGTATTAGTGGAAGTAGAAATTGGAAAGCAGCAACAACATCTTTATCGATGTTTACTTGATTTAATATCAACACTTTGCTTTAAATTCTAATGCGAGTTTGTATTTTGTTGAATAAATTTGGTTTAATTTGAAATCAGTGCGTAAAGTAATGAGAAAAAGTTTATTACTTATGGAAAAATACTTCACAATCACCAGGAGTGCTCCCCCTACGACCAAGGGTGGCCCCCCTAAATATCGCAAAGACCCCCTCCCCCCTAAAAAGCAAGAGCCCCCACAAAAAAGTAAAAATTACCCTTCAAAACACCCCCCCTCCCTAAAAATTTCAATGGCGCAGGCTGCTCCATGTTCCCATCCATCTGTAGGTGGGCACCATTGCAATTACATCAAAATGCAGTTTGTAGATAACCACTTTCTATGCTTTTTTAAGTCTAAGAACTACCAGGTGTACAAGTAAAAAACGCGGATTTCAGACAACTAATGCAACATCAATTGCGCTGTAAAAGTTTTAAGCAGTCGTTATTATGTTGTGTCATCAGCAAGTGTTAACGCTCACGGATAATAACTTTGAAAAGTGTGCTAATTTTTGTGTTTTCGCGTTCAATTTGTCGAAGTTTATTCCAAACAACGAGTATTCGTGGGCAGAATTGGTTTCTTTGCATTCATTTGAAGAAACCTGCAACAGAATCATACTGATTACTTTAAGATGCTTTTTATGAACATACAGCATCCCAAGGTATGTGTGAACGATGGTTTTGGCTTCTCAAATGTAGTGAATTTGACAGTAAGACAATGGTCCATATCTGCTAGGACCAGAGGGGCGTGGTCTGTTGTAAGCTGTTGAAATAAGGAAAAATGGTTAACATCAAACCTTACTTACAGAATGGATAAAGTTGAACCGTTTGCTGCTTCAAAAAAATCCAGATTGCCGAAAGAGGCTTCACAAAGTCTTTTTTTTTTTTTTCATGCTCAATGCTCCATCATATATGGCAAGGTCAGTTTCCAACACGTTGGAATCACTCAGCTGAGAAATTCTACCACAATATGGGGCTTACTCTCCAGACTTGACCTCTCTCCGATTATCATTTGTTTATATCGATGGGATACGCACTTGCTGAAAAGCGCCTTGGTTCGTGCGAATACGTGAGAAATGGCTCGTTGAACGGTTCACACAGAAAAAGAGACTTTTTACCAAAGTGGTATTCACAAATTGCATGAAAAATGGAGAAAATGTATTAAATCCCATTCAGCATATTTTGAATAGAGCGTCTTGTTATAATTCTTTCGGATATATATTTTTTTTTTGAATCCGCATTTCATAATTGCACATAATACAACGCTTTTTATCTTTTATAAATTTGGACCTTAATTTTTTGACACATCCAAAATGAGAAAAAGGGTCCTCCTCAACTGATGACACGCTTTGACAGGGGGTGGGTTTTTTTGTGACAGTATGTGACAAAAGGTAAGGATCGGGTAACAAGAACTGTGGCATCAAATACTTCGGTAAAAATAAAAACATTATTTTAAACAATGTGCTAATGTAACATAACGTGACATGTTCGTGACATGCACATTTTTACTATAATGATGTATTTGAAAAAAAATTCTGCAAGTATTCTCCACTTACTTATTTTTAATTATACAAAAGTATAATTTTGACGAAATTCGTAAAAATATTTTTTTTTTGTTCATTCTAACATCATTTAAAAAATATATACATTTACAAAAAGTTTTAACAAAAAGTTGAAATGGGGTCGATTTCAATATTTTAAAAGTATTTTTTCTTGAAAGAACATGCTTAAAAGCATAGGATCTAACATTTTTTTAAATAATTTGTTTAAGTTTAATATTTTTAAAAATGCTTAAATCGGTGATCTTTTATTGTTTACATTTCTTGCCGGTGACATCACAAATGATGAAATGCCATTCTGTGTTGCCCTTCTCAGAGCAAAATATTTAATTCGCATCTTTACTCACGTGTATTGGCAGCGATATGGTTGGTCGCAAGCGTAGTGCACAATTTTAGTTCGCTTCTTGATTATCATAACGTGGAAACGCGGTACAAAGATGCGCCAAAAAGCATCATTTGTGACGTCATCTAGACCACACCTTGTTTGAAAAATCGAACATTTAAAAAAATTAATTAAAAATAACTGTTGGGAAAATGAAAGAATTTTCTGAGTCCATGAAATTTTTTTTTTTTGCTTATTCTATCGATTTCAATGACTAAAAGTACTACTTTTAACTGAAGGAAACAACCCCATTGTCCGATTTTTAAAATTTTCTCGGCATTTTTTTCATATTAAAAAAGAGGAAGTAGAGATATAGCAAGCATTTTTAATTGAGATTTCATATGTTTAATGAAAAGTACGGTTTCATTTGCATAAAAAAGTAATGTTTCATTCTTCAAAACTACGCAAGATTTCAAAAAAACAAAATATTTTAATGAATTTTCCATTAATCAGATGCAGACTATTGCGCTAAACTGCGCATGATTTTAATTAGAACAAAATATTTTAATGAACTTTCCATTAATTAAAAGCAGAAACTAAAATATGACCTTAGAAATAAAAAACATTACACTGTAAAAAAATTCCGAAACGTTACTCGGTATTTCTGTGTTACGTCTCGGGATTTTAGTGGTTTTCATACACCCTTAAGCTCCTAAAGGGGGGCAAATAAGTATGGACTACGTTGCGTTGCAAGAATTGCAAGTGAGTAAGATTGTCGTTACTTGCAATTCTGGCTTTGCTTTGGCAATGTTTGCAGTAATACTCTTGGATCTTCCTTGATAAATCAGGAAGATGCCGAGCTAGTATATTGTAACTTTGTAAGGTAGCACTAATTTTCCAGAGACACGATTGGCTTTTAACAAAATGATTTCTGAATTTTTCAGACTTCCTTGATAATATCAGGAAGGTTACTAAATTGTAGCGGAAAACGTTCCTGGATTTTGTAAGATATTTTACTGGTAGAAACTGGGCACATCAGCTGCCCATTGCTTTCCAGGAACGTTTCTGAATCGTTTTTAGTGTATGTTGAACCAAAATATTAGAAAATAAAAGTGCGAAAACGTAATTTTTACTTACATTTTCAAGATTTTTTTTTTAATTTCGTTTAAAATTATTCTTTAACTTATAAGTTGAAAAGTATGAGATACGTTACACACATTGGAAATTACAAATTTCTTTATTTTCACATCATTTTGAATTGTTAACTGAAAATTCAGTACAAATTGTCAAACTTTTTTTCATTTAGGAGGATTAAAATTGATTTTTCTTAGCAGGGGATAAAAACCTTACTCAACATTGATGTGCTTGTCTTTTAAAACATAATATTTTTCACTGCTGTCCAACTGCGTCGGGGGGGGGGGGGTGGGGGTGAGGATGGAGCAGACTGAGTCATTGAAATTTGGAGTGAGGTGTTTTTATGTTTTTTTTTTTCTCTCTCTTTTCTGTTATAAAGCCTCGCTCTTTGGGAATCTTCGTGGCATTTAGGGTGGGATTGTTCTTGCTGTTGCTGGTATAAGCAATATCGTACTTTTGAATGACCAAGTTTCATACTTTCATACTTACATTTTTTTTGCCTAAAGTATGAGTTTAAACACTTCTCTGAATAAAAAATCAGGTTAAAATTATCTTAAATCCTTGTAATCTGTATTTTGAACTCTCACTTTAAAAATAAAATAATCTGATTTTACTGTTTGACCACGGATTGTATGGAATTGGCAAACATCCAGTTAAGGCGACTCCATCTGAATGAGGGGAAAAATAAAAATTTTATGCGCATATTCCGCTGATTTGAATGAGACTCTGCTGAAGTTAGAGGCTAACATAAATCTGCAAAATCTGACATCCCTGAAAACTAATAGATGCTTCCATTTCCGCGTGTAAACTGGATGTTTACCCTTCCATACAATCCGTGGTTAGACAGTATATATTCTAAAGTTATCTCAAACTACAACAGATGTCGCTGGCTTCTATCCAGTTTCCGTCTGCTCTCATCTTATTACTTTTAATGAAATGAAATAGTCTGAGAAGATACGTTTATTAATTTCAGTCTTGAATTTGAAAAAAAAATAGCGTCATACTCTTTGACCACAGATTGTATGTGATTTGGAAATGTGCCAGTTAAAGGCGATTCCATCTGAATGAATCTAGCAGGGGAGAAAGGAAAATAACGATGGGATTTTGATGCACGCGTTTTATAATGTCGCTAGTGCCTTATTCATTTATTGCATTATCAAAAATAAAATAAGAGGAAACAAAAATAGTTACCATGGAAACAACAAAGACAAAATAAAATATTTTCATTTCGTTCAGGAACGTAAAAGCAAAATGGTAAGTTCAAAACTTTGTTTTGAATAAAAAATTAATTAATTTTTGCCGTGAGAACATAGCTCGAATATACTTTAGATTTAAAAAATGTTGCTGTGAACAAATTTTCATTTTTACAAAACTAAGGCTAAATAATAGAGAGGCAAAAGTGCACATCTGTAGCAAACCAACTAACACCCCTATAAACTAATAGATACGTCCATTTCCGCCTATAAACCGGATATTAGCCTTTCCATGTAATCGATGGTCAGACAGTAATTACGAATATTTATTTTTGTTTTTAGCAAAAATTAAAAACTTTCAATGCAAAGAAAGAACAAAGCAAGTAGGGGAGACCGGGGATTATATGCGAGGGAGTAAGTGTGCAAATCTGCGAAAATTTTCCTGCTTTTTATTTTTCAATTCTGAGTCTCCTTTCACTTCTCCATGTTGATGCCGCGCTACTCTGAAAGTGTTTTCACTGAGAATCTACAGCGCCGTATTGGTTGTGAGGGATAAAAGTCGTGTTATTTTTCTATCTACGTATTCTCTTTTGCCATCTATAATATTGGAGCGAATTCCCAAAACTTATTAATATTGAATAGCACATATTTAGTCGCAACATATAACGTCTTACTTGAATTATTACATGAAACCATTCCCAAACTTGTGTTATTTGATTTGGACATAATGAGTTGGGGGAAAAAACGGTGATATGCGAAAGCAGCAATGTTTTCAGCATTGCTACAGCATAACGAAAATCAGTACAAAAAATCTCCTGAACCAGAAAGATCTGAAGATGAAACTACATACATCAAAAATCTCGTGAAAACTGGATGCAGTGTAGAAAATATTACATGTTGGACGATCGCCAATTTTTCTTTGAATGTAAAAATACTCCTGTGACAATATGGGATGGACTAATAACCTAACCCTTTTACATGGTACAGTGGTGGTGAAAAAAAATTGCATCACCCGCGCCGCAAAGGAGACAAATATCATCCCGACTGCATTCAAGACACAGTCAAACATCCCGTATCCCAGATGATTTGGGGATGTATTTCCGATCAAGGAGTTTGTGGGCTTCACTTTGTGCAAGGAACAGTAAACGCTCAGGTGTATATTGGCATTTTGAAGGAGAAATTGCTTCCTACTATCCGGGATCACTTTACTTCAGTTCCAAACGTCATTTTTCAGGCTAATTCTGCTCCGTGCCATAAGGCAAAACTGGTAAGGAACAATTTAAAGACCTTTATCCTGCAATTAGACTTAAAATGACATGGGGTTAAATAATTTTTTTTTCTCTAAACTCACACGCAGGTTCAGAAATGGAAAAATGAGCATGGGATCAGCAGTTTGCCTTGGCCCGGAAATAGCCCCGATCTACGTGAACAATTATCGGATTCCTGCTGTTAAATGTTTATTTCATAAGTTTTGCAGAATTTCACATACATTCATCGTTAATCGGTCGACCAAAATTTTTCAAATATTCCCATTGTTGTGAAAATGCGAGGGTGATGCAATTCTTTTTACCAGCACTGTATTTATTTTACAGTACTAGAAAATCGACCATCAAGGTATGACGGATGGAATTGCTTCTACATTTGAACAAAGCAGTTGCCTGTTTCGTGATATTTTGATACTTGAAATTTTAACCCTAATCCCAGTGGATGAACCCTAAACTCCAGTAGATAGCGTTTATTGTTGACCATTTTTACGTTTCTTCAGTATCCTAAAATTGCTGTTTTACCGGTATAACAAATGAGTTACAGGATCCAGTTCAGCTTTGTCAAAATAAAGCATTTTCCCGCATGTCAAACATTACCAAAAAATCTTTTGAAATTATCATATTGTGGCGCGAGATCGTTGTTGGTGACATCAGGAGCGTTACTCGATCAGTGAATTCGCTATTATATATAGAGAGATTATTATATTTATTTATACCTAATTTTACTATCAAAAAAACCTTTCAAAATTCTATTTTTTTTATCGAAATTAAAATTCTACAAATATTTTGTCACTTTCGCTTGGCAAAGAGTGACCACTTGCGGAATCCCTATCAAAGTTCCAGGGAGCTCTAAGTAGTAGTAGACTTTAAATGGCGTACGCAAATGATGTCACGCTTTGAGTGAGAAGAAAGGGCTGTGAAAGGGGAGAGAGGGGGTAAAAATATGAGGAAAAAAGGGGAGGGGGCCAAGTATGCGTGACATCATTTGTGGACAACCCCTAAGTATAACGAGTATGCAAAGCGAAACCATTTTGCCCTTAACCATTTTCCATTTTTTTTAAAAGCTTACTTATTTCTTTTTTTCTTCTGCATGCATCAGAATGGAGAGCATAAATCCGAGTTTAACTCGAGAAGTTTCGTTTTCCCAAGAGCTTTAAAAACTCGTTGATGTAGTTTCTAAGTCAAAATAAAGAGCATTTTAAGAGTATAAAGCATCAACATTTACGTCCCACACGAAATGTGAGCAGTTAAAATAAAACGTCACGGCTTCATTTATCTTGCAAAAGTGTACTTTCGGAGAGTTTTAAGTGTAAATGGTTTTTTTTCCTATATTAAAGCTAAGATGTAAAAATAATGTAGCTATGGTAAAAATAATTAGTAAAAACTTGTGTGTGATCTATATGATAAAAAATCAATAAGATTAATGAATTTTGAGAAAAACTAAATTTCATCTTCAATTGAAATAGTAAAGTAAACTTATTTTATTTTCAAATAGTTTACAACTGTTTGACATTATTGATGATAAAATTAGTAATTATTTTATTTTAAAATAAACTCAGTGACCCAATAGCCCATAGGCTCAAAAGCCCATGGGGGACTGTTAAACTGGATCCAATGTTCAGTTTATGATACCCATCTCAGTTTATGAGATCGAGGGGCAAAGGGTGCAGGGCAGATATTTCGGTTTGGCGGTCTACCGAAAGCGGAACCATACCCGTCATTTGGGGGGGGGGGGGGGGGCAAGAGGAGGAAATTTACCTTGGCTTGGAGAAACAAATGTATTTACATATAAGTATGCATGCTGTTGGTTGTTTTTTGGTATAGTTTGCATTTATTATACACTCTTTGACCATCTACGCGAATAGAACCGCGAGTAGAATTAAACCCCGAGGGTTTAATTCCCAAGCACGCTTGGCACTTATCTTATCGCCGTACTGAAGGGATAAAAGGCTGAGTTACCAGTTTTCAACCCGGGAATTGAATCCGGATCTGCGCAGGAATTCTTTTCTACTACAGCTTAGTAAAAAAAAGGAAATCATGGAAACATAATTGTTTTTATTATCATCATTATTTTAACAAATGATGTTAATAACTGTATTTATTATCAACGAAAATAATATTTCTATTTAAGTTGTTGTTATCAATGAAAAAATAGCATTTTTTTGTCGGTTTTTTAAAAATTTCTAAACACCTTTGTCATTGTTGCGGCCCTCTATAACCCGGTCCGTTCCAGAAAACTTGACCACATACTGATTGAACGGTAAAACTCCACCAGAATCTCTTGTTGCAGGCGCATTGCAAAAACCTAGCATTTTCAAACACTTTTGGACACTTTTTGGCGTACCCTATATGCCTATGCTTTCATTTGGGCATGGTCTGGCTTTTAATCAAATGTCCATGAATACTACTTGTTTTTATTTATTTATTTTTTAAACCAAACCTTAAAAACCTATCTTTGAAACATTTTGTGCCGCCATCTAGTTTTACTTTACAAAACCATAGTGTAAAATTCTACGGCTGTTTTTGTTTCAAAGTTTGATAAAATTTCGATAATTACTATGTAACTGTTTAAGCGTAAAATGTTAACATATCGAAAAATATTATTAAATATCTTTTTATGTACAGTTTCATAAACGAAGGAGAATTGTTTTAAAATAAAATTGTGCAGTTGCGCAAAGGTAATTTTATACATCAAAATGAAATGAAGTCCAATAATTTCATCGCATATTTCGTGCTTGATGTATCTTCTTAATTCTATATGCAGCATTTTGTAAAGACAAACGTTCTTGCAACTTATTACTATTGTTTTATATTCTACTATATCTACAGTGAAACTTGTGTATAACGATACTGTCTATAACGATAACCTGTCTATAGCAATATTTTATGTATCAATGCATTAGCTACTTAAGCACGTTATTAAGGTTATGTTTAGTCCAGCAGACACTTACACAGGGCTCTCCTAATGAAATCAAAAGGTGATGCAATTCGCACGGCTTCTGCTAAAATAAGAGTGGACCTTGTACTTGGCTTTCTCCAGGTCTGCGCTAATTGGATTGATGTTACGTCTGGGATTTCGTTCTTTTTGGTATGTTTATTAAATAAAAATGCAATGTATGAGGCAGTGGGAAGCAAAGGAATATCAGTGGACATTTTGAAGTTTTGAGTAAAACAAGTTTAAAATTGCAGTCTTAGGTAATCTTTCATTGATTTGTTTTCTAAATCATGGTGTATAGAAATCCCTATCAGGGCTACTATAGTGAAACCTGGGTAATGATACTGTCTATAACGATAACCTGTCTATTACGATATATTTTTTAGGTCAAAACAGTATCGTTCTAGACAGGTTTTACTGTATAGTATTTACAAATTCAGTGTTACAGCACTAAATTTTACTTGCGTCGTATTTTTTTAATGAATATTCCAAAACTAACAGGTGTTTTACAGAAGTGTCTTTTAAACAGGTGTAAATTTTAATAAAACAGACAAAGATGTTTTCTAATCATGAGTATTTCGTTATTTTGGAGAATTAGAACGGAAATCTAAGACTCGAAAATCGCGTTTAAAATTTTGGAAGAAAAAACATCTTTTTAGCAGCAGTCTCCAAAGTGTGAGCATAATCTTAAAAAATACTCGACGCAATACGAGTCAGCTAAGTAAATAAATAAAAAAAAACAACGAGCTGATGTATGCATCACATGACTTCCTTTTACGCTAATTTCAAGTTATTTCTCCATTATTGGCAATTTTGATGTGATTCAATAGTTAACTTTCTAAATATCACCAACAAGGGCCAAATTGAAACTAGATAAAAAAAAAAAAAAAAAAAAAAAAAAAAAAAAAAAAAAAACACATGAAATTTGTCACCAGGTTGGCGACAAAACTTGGTGACCAAAAGCTTGGCCAAGTAATTGCATAAATTATAACACAAATTGAGTTTGCATTGAAAAGACCTACTTTGGAACATCCGAATGCAACCAAAAATGGAGGTGCACAACTAGAATCCTCTAGGAGTCTACGTACCAAATTTCAACTTACTAGGACATACCGATCTTGAGTTATACGACATACATACGCACATCCGCACATACCTACATACGCACATACATACCTACATACGGACGTCACGAGAAAAGTCGTTGTAATTAGCTCGTGGAATGTCAAAATGGGTATTTCGGGTGTCTATACATTCTGAGGCACTAATCCGCGTGTGGTCGGGTTGGAAAAAAAAACCTTAACATTAATTCGGGGTTGAGCAAAATGGAAATTAGTCTGAATTCTTAGTGATTTTTTTTCGCGAATACAATACTTCCTTTTTTGTAAAAGGAAGTAAAAAGAAGGAGGGGGGAAACACTAGATTAACACTAGAAAATGCCCCGTCCAGATATGACGGGTGAAAATTGCTTCTATATTTGAACGAAGCAATTGCCTGTTTTGTGATATTTTGATAGTTGAAATTTTAACCCTAACTCCAGTGGATGAACCCTAAACTACAGTAGATAGCGTTTATTGTTGACCACTTTTTCGTTTCTTCATTCCCCTGAAATGACAGTATTAGCAGTAAATCGGTTAAGATATCGGATCCAGTTCAGGCTCGTCAAAATAAAGCATTTCCCTGCATGTCAAATAATGCCAAAACATATTATCGAATTATCTTGCGACGAGTTTCATTGTTGATGACGTCAGGAGCGTTACTCGATCATTGGCTATGATATGTTGGGCATTCCGTTTTAACCTGCAAGACCTCTATCCAGGACTAACGGTTGCGAAAATAGAGGTCTTGCGGGTTAAAACGGAACACCCTGTATATGAGGATCCTCCTCTTTCTGTCTCTCTTTCATGAATTGATACGTAAAATAATGTGCATTGTTCCCAAGACCTTTCTGAGAGTAACTGGGATTTTTTAAAGACTGTTCTGCTTTTTATTAGTGAATGAAATTTCGTTTTCATTGACCCCAGAGACCATGGGATTGGTGGAAACAGCCCATTTATATCCCCACGAGGTTGATATAGGTAGATAATGACACTATACACAACCAGTTCAGAAGTTTGAAGGGATATGCACGAACGGCACTCAACTTTTGGTCTGTAGGTAGCATACGACCCACTGAATAGTCTAAATGTACACTAAAACAATTCCGAAATGTTACTGAGTATTTCCGTGTTACGTTTCGGGATTTCAATGGTTTTTATCCACATCCTGGAAAAATCAAGTATCAATGTCCAAAATTGCTACAAGTTGCAGGAATGCAGACTTTTCACTGTTGTGAAAAATATTTTTAGCTCCCAGTTTAAAGATTAACTGAGCGTATTTATAAAGTGTATCGACTTCAGTTCTGTTACGGCCCGTCCAGACTGATTAAGCACCTAAAGGTAGCGACTAAGTCCATGCACTGTAAAAAAATTGCGAAACATTACTGATTATTTCCGTGTAACGTTTAGAGATTTCAATTCACTTCCTGGGAAAATCTAGGATGTTTGTCAAAAAGTTTCTTGAATTGCTACAAGTTACACGAAGGCAGACTTCTCATCGATATGAAAAACATTTTTAGCTCACAGTTTAAAGATTAACTAAATGTATTTATAAAGTGCATTGGCTTCAGTTCAATCACGGTCCGCCCAGACTGATTCCAGAAGCTCCCAATGGGAGCGAATAAGTCCATGGACTGCGTAGCTTTGCAAGAATTGCAGCAGAGTTAAACTCTTGATTCTCTCTTACAGTTCTGTCTAAGCTTTGGCCATGTTTACAACTCTGATTTTGGAACTTTCTTGATAAATCAGGAAGGTGCCACGCTATTATATTATATCTACCAGAGACACAACTGGCTTAAACGGAAAGATTTCTGAGTTTTTCAGGAAGCTTCCAGGATAATTTTAAAAAGGTCACTGATTATTAGCGGAAAACTTTCCTAGCTTTCCAAGATATGTTACTGGCATATATTTTGCACATCAGCTGCCCATTATTTTCCAGGAACGTTTCTTAATCGTTTTTACAGCGTGGACTAGGTAGCTTTGCAAGAACTGCAGGCGAGTAAAATTCTTGATACTTACTTGTGCAACTTGGCCATGTTTGCAATACTGTTCTTGGTTTTGGAACTTCCTTGATAAATCAGGAAGGTGTCGAGCTATTGTTCCTCCCTAAGTTTACTCTGGTTTTCCAGAGACAAGACTGCTCTGAAGCTGCAATCTTTCTGAATTTTTCAGGAATCTTCCAGAATAATTTCAGGAAGGTTACTGAATTTTAGCGGAAAACGTTCCTGGTTTTTGCACGATATGTTACTGGCAGAAATTGAACACATCAGCTGCCCATTGTTTTCCAGGAACGTTTCTGAATCATTTTCACAGTGCAATCTAAAATCACTTAAGAAGAACACTCATGCAAAAAAAATAATAATAATAATAATATTTTTGATGAATTTTTATAATAACCATAAAATTATCATTTGCATCGAAATTTAATCTTCCAAAAAAATATGAAGAATAAAAAACTTAGTTATTTCCGTTTACTCCAGAGTACAGAATTTACGCGGTAAAAGGAAACACCTACTGCACATCAAAAATAGCTATGAAGGTTAAATGCATAACTAAATGTTTTTCATAATCTTTCGCATGACAAATAAAGCTAGTTGAAATCAGATACAGTGGAAACTCTATTAACCGAAGTTCGAGAAACCGAACTTTCTATTAACCAAACCGATAATAAAGTCTATTTTTTTTAATAAAGTAAATTTAATAAAATGATGAATTTTCAATTTTAAAATTAAAATATTTTTTGGAAATTATATTTTTAAGTCGATTTTTCAATATTTAACTTTTTATTGTCAAAAAAAAAAAAAAAATCCATGGAGATTTAGAACTTACAAGTTATTTTCCGTTTTAGTTTTTTTAACTGTAGAACATTGTTCTTTATATGTTTGTTTTCATATTTTAAAAGTATTCTATAGTAATTTCAATTAATAGATTTCAAATTTTTGAGACCATGACAAGTGTTATACAAAGCTTCTATTAACCAAGCTTTCCAATATCCGAGGCACTAGCGGTCCCAATTAGCTGGGATAAGCGAGGTTCTACTGCACTTGGCATTTGTAAATCTATTGGAGAGGGAGGAAAAAAGATCCCTCAACTTTTCATAGAGTTATCTTCAAGCAATGATGATGCATAAACAATTGTTCGGAACACGAGGAACTATCAGATACTTCCGTACGTTGCCTAATCTTCACTCACCAACAGTTCCATTTCAAAAAGCATCACAAGTGTGCAAAAGAGTTTGTTGTTCATTTTACCCCAACTGACCCTAAAAGCAGCTATAACCAAAAAAATATATCCAATATTTCAAGAGTATATGACGTCTACTGGATGAGTGAAAACTGCGAATTCAGGATTAAAATCACAGTAGCTGAGATGTTGGAATCTCAAAAGTAAATTTAAAGATTGCATTCGTACAGGAGGATGCCATCTAATGGATGTATTTTTTTTTCTTTTTGAAAAATGATAAATGTCATCAATGGCAAGTTTTAAGGTTTTAAAAACTATGAGTAAAATGTTTTTTTCCATCACTCTTTGTGCTATTGGACTGTTAAAAAGACTCCCCCCCCCCTTTTTTGTTTGTGTGTCCCCCAGGCCCGTTATTTAAAGGGGTCAGGAGGGCAATTGACAACCCTCTGGCTTTTAGAAATGAATGTATTTCCATATATGTAAGCATGGCTATTTCTGTTTTTTGATGTAGTTTGTATTGAGTATATACCATTTGACACCCCCTGGAAAGATGCCAAATTATGGGCCTGCGTGTCACCTTGTACGAAGAAACGGCTGAAATGTGTTACTAGCAATAACATAATAATATTTCGCTCAGTTTTCAAATTTTCGTATTCAACTAGATAGAAGTACTTAAAATAAGATTGCCGAGGTGATAAGCAAAAAACTACGCTGTAACACAAATCACGCAATTCGAAGACTGATGAAAATTCATTTTTTGTGGTCTTTGGACCTAAAGCGTAGTTGTTTCACTGATAAAACATAACACCAAGCTTTTTGATGGTTTTTATACCCAGTTCCAATTTAGGCAATGATCCAATATGGGCGGTAAAGGCGGTTATCCCCTGATAATAACATTAAAGAGATAGATCCACATACCCTTTGAACATTGACGGACGTGTTTAGCACATGTCTCCAACGTTGATGCAACCACAATACAGTTACAGTTGCATAAACATTACAGAAACAGTTAACAATATAGTAACAGTGACACAGAAGTTCAACTGACGATGAAATGTTGAGTTAATATTTAAAGTGTAATTACTCAGAAATCTTAAAAATGAGCGAACTAGTTGCACAAAAAGGAACTACAAAGCCACAGGAGCTTATCAAATGGTAAACATTAAAAACCGACCGAATTAGAACCCATGCATCATAAAAGTACTCAAAAATTATTTCAAAAAAAAAGAAGAAGAAAGATTTTCGTATTGTATTGCTAGATCAATTGCAACATCAATAGAAATGCTATCAATTATTAATACCATTTGCCAGAAAGAAAAAAAAGGCACATGATGAATTCTTTAAAAGTAAAAAAAAAACTTTATTCCTAAATCGATCAAACAATTTTTATTATTCTTCCTTCGGAAATGATTTTTCATATTTATATCAAAAGACGAGAGTTTCCCCTATGCATCAATTTTGGCATGTATATTCTTTTTCAGAAAAAATGGTTTCTTCAAAGCAAACGCGAAATATATGTAAATTACTGCTTTTTTTATTCAACAAGCCAATGCATAGCAGTCCATCGAAAAGAAGTTTTAGAAACACATCATTTCCGCTGACATCGTCTATACATATCTTGAGAATGCCGAGACAATAAAGAATATATATTGCGATTCTATAGACGCAATTGATATGAGTTGAATCGGTAAACTAGACATGCGATTTGCGTATATATGACACATGAAATGAAAGTCTTTCGATGCTAGTGCACTGGGCACCTGTTTTCAACTGTCATGTATTTTCGTTAGAAGTTTTCTTATAAATTCGGAGAATTTAAGTTTTATAGCAGTCGTATTTTTATGGTGGTAATTTGGAAATGTTAGGTATGACATTTATTGTCGCATGCAATTTAAGATCAAAAGAGATCAGTGGTGCCCTCTACTGCTCGCGGGCCACATCCAGTTCGCGTAGCTGATTCGTATGGCCCGTTGTTTTACTCAATCTTACTTTGTGTAAACAATTCAGAAACGTTCCTGGAAAATATTGGGCAGCTCACTTGCCAAACTTCTGCAAGACACATATTTTGCAAAAAACAGTAACGTTTTCTTTTAAAATTCAGTATCCTTCCTCAAATTATCCGGTTGCAATTCCGGCAAAGCAACGGAATCCAGAGACTTATATTATGATTCGCTGCCTTAGGGAGTTCAGCCAGTCTGAATGGGCCGTCATCGATTTGCAGCCGATAACACTTAATAAATACGTTCAGGTAATCTTCAAACTGGAAGCTAAAAATATTTTCCACAACAGTGGGAAGCCTGCATTCGTGCAACTTGTTGCTATTCAGAAAACTTTTTTGACAAAACTTCTTGATTTTCCCAGGAAGTGGATGAAAACCTGTGAAATTCCAAATCGTTCCACGGAAATAATCAGTAACATTTTGGAATTTTTTTACAGTGTATAAATCGAAAAGCATCATTAAAGACGGCGTTACAAATTCGGAGTCAAAATTTCGAAAATTGGTATCTGAAAAACAAATTTAATAAAAGAAGCATAGTGATGATAGCAGCAATTTTTGATATTTGATTTTTTTCTTCACATTTTCCTATGTTACTTAGAAAATTAAAATATTTTGAAATTTTGTATGTGATATGGCTCGCGGGAATCATTTGAATATGAAGTACGGCCCTCGGGCACGAAAAGGTTGGGCGCCACTGACACAAATGAACCATGCTAAGTGATTTTCTAAAGAATTTTATGGTCAGATTAACACATTTTTAACTCTTTTAAACATGTAATATTCTTTCTGCTCGCTAGCTATCCATACAAATATTGTTCTCAGTTCTATCACAATTTTCACCCAAATAAAATAAATCATAGAGCTATTCATTACCTCCATGGTCTAGAAGCACTGTAGTAAGAAAACCAAGACAAATGAAACAAAGAAGAATACTTAATACAATATTTTAACAGTTTAAGAATTATTTTTATACTTACTATGCGGTAAACGTTGGTCACACAGCACACATCAATGCAAGGGTCTACACTGTAAACACGATTCAGAAACGTTCCTGAAAAATAACGGGCAGCTGATGTGCCCAATTTCTGCCAGTAACATATCTTGGAAAAACTTGGAACGTTTTCCGCTATTCAGTAACCATCCTGATAATATCCTAGAAGCCTTCTGAAAAATTCAAGGATCTTCCCGTTAAAAGCCAGGTGTGTCTCTAGAAAACTAGAGTAAACTTAGGGAGGTATAATATAATAGCTTTGCATCTTCCCGATTTATCAAGGAAGTTCAAGAGCATTATTGCAAACATCGCCAAAGCTAAGCCAGAATTGCAAGTAAGTAACGAGAATTGTACTCGCCTGCAGTTCTTGACAAAGCAGCGTAGTCCGTGAAACCGATACACTTTATAAATACGCTCAGTTAATCTTTAAACTGGGAGATAAAAATCTTTTTCACAACGGTGAAAAGTCTGCATTCATGCAATTTAGCAATTCAGGAAACTTTTTGACAATGATATTTGTTTTTTCCAGGAAGTGGGTAAAAACCATTAAGATCCCGAAATTAACACGGAAATACCCAGTAACGTTTCCGAATTTTTTTAGTGTAGGTACTGCCCGTGTTATCAACATAATGCTTGCTATCAACGTTACTGACAACCAGGCTCTGCTAAAAAGGCCTCCGATGGGTTGCTCAATAAAGTTCAAGTTTTAATACGTTTAGAAAAGGCGCTGAATCACACTAACAGTTAATTTAAGACGTCAATCAGTACACCAGCTTTATATAGAAAAATTAAAAGGTCCTTTGGTTCACCTGTATATTTACAAATAATGTATGGTGAATTTTCTCGCCAATTGGCTTGTACCCATGTTATGGTTCTACGTTATGATAACATCGTATCTCGCCAATAGGCTTGTGCCCATGTTACGGTTCCACGTTATGATAATTTCGTAATTTACTTGTCCATCTTATGATAATTTTGTACTTAAAATTGGAATAGAAAAAGAACCACATCGAATTTTCGAAAAATCGCTTCAAGGTGTACACCCCCATTCTACAAACTAACTTTGTGCCAAATTTCATGAAAATCGGCCGAACGGTCTAGGCGCTGTGCGCATCACAGAGATCCTGATAGACAGAGATCCGGACAGAGAGACTTTCAGCCTTATTATTAGTAAAGATCATTAATCTAACCAAGTGACCACGGTACCTTAACTCAGCAAAAATTTTTGTTCTCCCAAACAAATGTTTACTTTCCAACTCCAACTCGAAAAAAATAATAATAAAAGTAAATAAATAAATAAATAAATAAAATAAAATAAAAAAACTTTTAAATTGATTATTTGAGTGCTGGAAATCCACAAAAATTTATTATTTGAAAAGTTCCTGTAGTCCAAATCACACAGTTCCATACTTGCTTAAGATCAACCTGGAAATTCATAATTAATGTTATCTATTTTTTGTTTCAGGCAACTATTAAAAAGCAGTATGTGTTTCTCTTTCTGACTGATTTTTTAGTGGACTTAATTGTTGCCTCATCTGTGAGTGGCTAAGTGTAAGCTCAATTTAACTTTTATAATCTAATAGCTAACTACTAATTTCATTAAAATTATTAAAATAATTTGATGGTCAACCCAATTAACAGAATCTAGAAAAATATATTAAAACTCGCAAAAACCTAATTCCTTATTTTGTCCAATTGAAAATGTTTAAATTCTAAACGTTTTCTAAACTATAAAAATAAGATCCTTTTTTTTCCACACACAAGTTGGAAATAGATAGAACAGTTAATAAAGAGTATCTTATAAGAAGTAGGGAACTAGGAGAACAGAGCTTTTATTTATTTATTTTATTATTTTTTATTTATTTATTTATTTATTTTATAACTTGGAAGCAAAGGAGTTGAAGGAACACTGTAAAAAAATTCCGAAACGTTACTGGGTTTTTCCGTGTCACGTTTCGGGATTTTAATGGTTTTTATCCACTTCCTGGAAAAATTAAGTATTCTTGACAAAAAGTTTCCTGAATTGCTACAAGTCGCAAGAATGCAGACTTTTCACTGTTGTGAAAAATATTTTTAGCTCCCAGTTTAAAGATTAACTGAACTTATTTATAAAGTGTATCGGCTTAACTTCAAATACTGCCGGTCCATGCTAATTAAGCTCCCAAAGGAAGTGAAAAAGTCTGAACTGCATTGCTTTGCAAGCGAGTAAAATTCTCGTTACTTACTTGCAATTCTGGCATAGCTTTGGCCATGCTTGCAATAATGCTCCTTTAATTTAATTGATAAATCAGAATGATGCCAAGATATTGTATCTACAGACACGACTGGTTTTAAACGGGAAGATTTTTGAATTTTTCAGGAGGTTTCCAGGATAATATTAGGAAGGTTACTGAGTTTTAGCGGAAAAAGTTCCTGGAATTTGCAAGATATGTTACTGGAAGATATTGGGCACATCAGCTGCCCATTATTTTCCAGGAACGTTTCTGAATCGTTTTTACAGTGAAGAGACCTGATGAAACACATCATTTTCAAAAGTTATCTCTATACTGTTAAGGAATATACTACATGATATTTTACTAATGCTTGAATTTGTTCCAATGAAAATGTGTAGTTAAAGCGTTTGGAACTATTTTCGTATTTTCCCAAAACATTTACCTTTGAAAAGGAATTTAATTTTATTTTCTTTCTTTATAGTTAGCTAATCCGCAAAAAACGGAGTAATAGTTTGTGATGAAATTGGCACCTAGTTTTTTTTCTTCAAAGGAAAGTTACCTTTAATGCTCCATAGCCCTACACTCGCTCTAGCTCTTTTTAGTTTAAATCGAAAATAAATCTAAGTGTTAATATATTCTGACACAAACAGAAATGTATAATTTTTTTATTGCATATTTCCTACTGCATCATTTCTCATTTTGTGTTTCGCGCAAATTATAATGAAAGTGCTAAAGAGTATGTTACATTTTTAAGCAATAATAAGATTATTGACCATAAAACAACTAAGTTAAAATGATCAAATAACATAACTGCATAGGTCGACGCTTGGAAACACTACAGGAAAACACTAAATCAAAAAGATTTCACGCAAAGCGTTAGGCAATGATACAAATAAATTAACTTAAAATTCGTTTAAGTTCAAAGATATACCTTAAATCTTGATATGTATTTAGTTTGCTACAGATATAAGACATTACTTAATCTTTGTTTCGTTGCTTAGTTCATCAATCATCAATGCGAGAGTTACAGAACTGAGAACTGCAAAAAAAAAAAGCACAGTAAAAAAGTTAAATTATCCGTCACAATACTCATGATTTTCTTCATATTTTCGTTTTCTGTCTTTGATACAATGCGTTATACATTTATTTTTGGCAATGCTAAAAATATATATGAAAGAAAATATTTTTTTTTCAAAAAGACATTTTTTTTTCGAAAAGAAAAAAAAATAACCAAAATAATTTGCTTTACGCTTTTGCATAATAAATTTCTTCTTCACGTGAAATTAATTAATGTAATTAAGATGGAAACAGATGCTTTAAGAAAAATCTGTTTGAAATTCAGTTTTTTTGTAATTAAAACCGAACTTCTTAATTACAAGGAATAAAGTAACTAAAAAATAGCTGAACATGAAATTCATTAGTAACAATGATAGATAAAAAAAACAGAAACACAAGTAGTCATAAAAAATGTGTAACTTAATGTGGCTTTTAAACAAATGCAAATGAAAAGTGTTCAATTTTCGTATCAGGTAAGAAAAAATATATATAATCTGAAAATGTTTTCGCATAATAAGAAAATTTCTTTTAATTCGACAACAAAAAAGCCCAGTTAGGAAATTTAATTAAACTAGATGCAATAATTTAATGTATGTGGAGTATTAGGTTATATGTAGCGCGCATTCGAAACATTCCAATTTTGTTGCGTAATAAAATCATAGATTGAGATTAAATGAAACTTGCAGTTAATATTTTCATAAGTGCAAAATATTTTTAATAAGAAAAATATTAACTTTTGAATAAAAATAATAATGACTATGGCTGTAATTAATTAGTATTAAAATATAAACAAGTAATTTTAGAGGTATTACGTATCAATTACGTGCTCATGATTTTCTTTTTCTCTCATCAATGTTACTAATTAATAAAGTTGAAGTAACTAAAATTTCCTTTACCTTTTTGACCCCTAAGACACAAAGGAAGCGGGGTTATGAGTTTGACATGTCCGTGTATCTGTCTGTGGCACTCTAGCGTCTAAACGGATGGACCGATTTGGGATTTTTTTTTTTTTTTTTAATCTTGTTAGAAAAGAGAGTTGATCGAAAGCGTTCTTAGCTAGGTTGCGTCTTAGGATGACATTAATTCACGAAAATATTAAGTAAAAACCTTTAAAAGGTTTTTCGCGATTTTCAGGGAAAAAATATTTAAAAAATTAGTAACAACATAAAAAGTAATTTTTTCTGCGTCTGATAGAATATATTTGGAACTTCCATGTTATATAGAATTCGAATTGCAATGTTTTTTTAAAAGCAGATTTTACATACGGTTAAGCCTTTATCCGCGCGATTGGTAACCGAATTCATTAATGGCTGACAAGAAAAGAAAACGCAATGATTTAAAATGTTTACCTGTTGCCAGTTTATATTTGTTAACAAATAAAATACTTGTAGTTGGTTTTTAATAGGAAAGGCTTTTAAAAGGATCTTCATATTTCTCTCTTGATTCGACATTTGCGACTCAGTCGGGGTCTGAAAATTTTTAATTTTAGCTACTTGTTATTTTCTTTTACATAGTAGTATTATATTCAAGAAAATTTTTTCACTCAAATAGTATCGGTCTAAATTTGCATTTTGTTCATCCACGAATGAAGGTTGAGTTGTTTTTTTCGGCTTGACCGCTCGTGCATATGTACCTACGAACGTTTGGATCCCAAAATGGATATTTTGGACGCCCAAAATATCCATTTTGAAGATCTCCGCGTTAATACGATCGTTTCCGAAATTTTAAAAATATTTTTTTTCTGAAAGAGCATAATTTAAACCATAGGATTCGACCATTTAAAAAAAATTGAGAAAGTTTAATACTTTTTAACAATTTTTTTAATCGGTGCGCAGGTTGAAATTCATTTTTTTGCGCTTCTGCAGATAACATCTGAAGTGATGAAATGCCATTCATTGATTCCATTAGCTAAATTTATCATATTTATATCCCAGATTATATGCCAAATTATCATAACCTGCAAACGCGGCTGGCAACAAAGCGTAAATATTCAATGGGTCAATGGAGCAGCGCGTCAAAGTACATCATTTGTGACCATAAAGACCATGCCTTATTTCCAAAACGGAACATTTAAAAAAAATAAATAAAAAATAACTGTTGGGAAAATAAAGATTTTTTCTGACTTTGCTTATTCTATCAATTTCGGTGACTTAAAGTAGCACTTTTAACGGAGAGAAACAACTCCATCACCACGAGCTTTCTCGTGACGTCTATATGTGAGTACATATCTCGCATAGCTAAAAAATGCCGGCCGTAGAAAGTTGAATTTTGGTATGTAGACGCTTATTTGGGTCTAGTAGCGCTCCTTCCCTTTTGGTTGTATTCGGGTGTTCCAAAAAATGTTTTTCTTACCCTTTTGGAGAAAATCGGTTTTAGTTTCAATGCAAACTCAAGTGATGTTATAATTTAGAGAACACTTGGCGATCTATCGCCATGCTTATGGTCACCTACTTCTGTCGCCAACTTGGCGTTAACCCGTTAAGTCGGCCACAATTTTGGCGATTGTTTTTTTCGTTTTTCGAGTTTCAATTTATTGCTATTGACGATATTTGAAGTGTTATTCATTGAATCACGTTAACATTGTCGTTATAATCTCTGTAAAACGCTTTTTTTGCATTGGTTCACTACAAACTAGAGTTAAAAATATTGAAAGTGTTTCCTTGCTTCCTCCATTGGCGTAAAAGGAAGTCACGCGGAGCACACATCAGCTCGTTTATTCGCGGAAACTACTTGCAATTATGGCATTTTGTGAGTGAGCTTCTGAAATTATTCATTTATTATAAAATTGATTTTATTAGTATTTAAGAAGTGAGGCACAAAACCTTTATTCAATACATGCAGACGTAGAATGATTATGCAACTTCATTGCTTTGCATGATTTAACATTCATTGATGCTGAGATATAACTAATTTTCCATTTCGTAAAAAATATAACTTATGCGCCTGATCTCTATCAGGTAGTTTAAGTTTCGGCAAATGAAAATTAAAATATTTTGTAGAAAAGGAGACCGGGTGTAATTGACGCACGTTTTACATTTTGATTTTTCTAATTTTGTTTTACTAATTGTACGCACCAAAACAAAATTTCATACAATACTCTTACAATTTTCTTATTAAAATAATGATTTTAACATATGTGTTGACATTATTTATTTAACATTTAAAAAATCTTTGCCATTCTGTCCGAAATATATCGCCTGTATCCGAACTTCAGTCAAACTGAAGTATATAAACTGATATACTGGGTTAACAAGCTACGAAATCAATTTTTATGAGTTGTTTTAAAAGAAGAATCTCACAAAATGTTTGAAGTTATCCGAGCTAGACGGTAAACTAAAATCTAATTTACATTTAATACAAACATAAGTATGAATATCTTTTCTGAAAGCTACTATTTCAAATATTCCAAGAGAAATTTCTTTCATTTTAGGGGAGTTTTTTCTGCAAAAGAAAAAAAAAACCCAAGCACTTCTGGAAAAAGAAATAATGTAAACACTAGTTAAAATTTTTACATAGTATGAGCTTCACCCAAGCACTATGTATCAATTTAACCCAAACAACGTCGAGTTAACTAAAAAATGGACCAAAAAACAGCTTCGAGTTTGTGCAATTTCTATACGTTGAAACAATATCTCCTATTCAAGGAACACCAAGGCTGTGACTAAAGAAGGGGACCCCAAACCATTAGAGAGAAATCAATAAAAAGTAAAGTGAAGAAAAGATACATTGATCTTAAATCAACTTATTGTATAAGTTTGTGTGCTTTCATTTTTTTCAACATTGTTTATTTTATGAAGTTTTTCTGCAATTTACGACTGTTGCATCTTCACCATTTCATTTTTGGGAAAACTAGCGGCGGAGAAACGGCTGAAGTTTCTTACTATAAAATTTCTTTGTTCTGTTAACACTTTCTTTTACAGCAATATTTACCTTAAAATTTTACTAAATTTTCAACAGTGCGGGCATACTGAAAGGAAATCAACTACATGCAAGAACTTTCCCTTGAAGAAAAGTCTCGTTGGTGGCATGATCCATATCATAGAAACTAACTTACACAGCAATAATCTCACTTCAGCAGCAGGTCAGCTTAGTGGTCAATTTTTCCACTCCTAATGGCTAATTTATTTTAGCTTATTTTTGTGCAACTGATACACCTAATAAATTAGTACAGTAAAATTAGGCCAAAAAATGGCCAAACCCAAACATCCAAAAAAAAAAAAAAAAAAAAAAAAAGGTGAAACCTGTTGCAAATTACTTCTTACCCTTCCATCAAGAAGGGGTAAAAAGTCCCAGCACTTTGCGCGTCGGGTTTTGGAGGAAATGGGGGGGGGACGAAAAAATCCTCTTTTTAAATAAAAATAATTTCTATTACGTAAAAAAATACTCAAAATTTGCAGAAACCACACTCTATAATAGTAAAATAATAAACTCTCATAGAAAAAAATGCTAATTAAAAGGGGTGCATAGATGGGGGGGGGGGCATGGCGCAGATTGCGTCATTGGAATTTTTAAGGCAGTTTTTTCATTTTTTCAAGGGGTATTTCTTTCTTTTTTGAGGGCTTTTACTCTGGATGGGTACTCCGTCACATTTCAGGGGTGCACCATCTCTTTGGGGGGGGGGGGGGGGGGGACCATGAATTTGCATTCTAAAATCAACGATTGCAGTGAAGTTCATGAAAAAAATTCACCGAGTTAAAACTTTTCCGAAGTACAAAATGTCACACAATGATATAGTAATGTCAGAAGGATAATTCTAAAAGATCTAAGCAAGCTCAGTAACCAATTTATTTGTGACTGGAGTTATTAAACTGTTTAGAGCGCTGGGGGGACATCTAAAACAAAATCCCTGTGCAGCATAAAAAAATAGTCCAAATTGACTGCAGTTTACCTCCTTCTTCTTAATTAATTTACTTCAACTTTTCTTTAATCTTTTGCCATTAACGTAAGGGGGGATAAACCGAAATTGCCAACAGTGAGACGGGCAATGCTGCAATTCTGCACCCTCTAAGTCGGTGGGGGTTCCCGTTTCCAAACACCTTGCCGCCTCTTTTCTACGCAGCTGGTTATGTGAATTATGCTTAACAGGCGAACATATACTTGCAACACTATCTGAAACTTTCGAGTACATTATGCAATTTTTAAAAATTTTATAAATATGTCACATCAGCTACCCAACGATCCTACGCAGTGACAAATTTAGGTGGTTCAGTGATTTAACAATGGAAGAAGTCTTGATAATAGAAATGAGCAATACAATAGTCGAATGCTAAATACTGTTCTTCCCTCTCTACGGGTATTGACTCAAGTTGGTAGTGGTGTTGCTCACCGATACTGGTCGTGTCGCTGATAATAAGGTGAGTTGTGATGTGGCTTCAACGTTGTGGTAGTAACATAAAAGGATATGGAAGGCAAAAAATTAAGTTGAATTTCTTTGTAAAGGAGGTATGCAGTTATATCTCTAGCTTCTGTTACGAGTGTAGTCACTATCTGTAGACATGTGTAAACCCAAACCATCTTTTACACCGAATAGTATGAACAGTAAAAAAGATAGAACAACAAATTGCTAAAAACTTCTAGTACGAGTTGTGCGCTGATCCTCCATCAGTATTCGTTGAATCTGGTTTCAGAAGTAAAGAAAACCTGTATGATTAAGTGTTATTATCTGAAGCAAAATATCCATCCACGTCACCATCACAAAATAAACAGTTGATGTCATATATGTTATAGATGGAAGATACCTTCTCGATCATGTTTTTTCTATTTTTTTTTTTAGTAATGATCTGCAAGCCTCAAGGAAATATGCCAGCAATGCAGTGTATATGTCACTTGTAAGTATGGGAAAGCTAGTGCCATTTTTGATAAGTACAAAGAAGGCGAAAGCACCACAGAAATATCTACGTCCTATTACAACAGCCAAGCCTTTCGCTCTAGAAGACATTCTTCGCCTCATATCTTATGCTTTCTCTGAGGGATCATTGAAAAAATGAATGTTTGATAAGTCTGAAAGTGGATTGAAGTTCTCAACTATATGCGCAAACTGTGTTAAGACATAGCTGCAACAATAACGATTTTGCCGAGGATCTAGATTCCAAAAGAGACCTTGATAACAAAAACTTTTTGTTACAAGCTTTGAAAACTCCAATTCTGATGGAACTTTTATCTCAATCTGATGACGTATTTGAGGCATGCATGTTATAACGCAAACTAAAAATTTTGCTTTTAAGTACTCCAAAAAAGCAATATAATAAAAGGGGAAAAAAACCATTTCAACATAATTTTTCTGACAATTTAATCAAATGTGCCATCAGAGGGGGGGGGGGGATAATCTTTAAGTATATTATTTCATTTTGGGAGGTGAGCTACTGTTCTTGTGGGGTGGACAGTTTCTGATTTAATGCATTTTAAATTTACATGAAATAATACTTCTACTTGAAATGGAAAAGAGGGGATGGGGGGTTGGCGTATTATTTTTTCGGGGGGGGGGATGCTGTAGCTTTGAGAGGAGGGGCACCATCGCACTTGGAGTTTGGACACACTTGATTACTAACTTTAACTTTGCATAAAATATTTCCACTTGTATGGAGGGGGAAACAGGGGTACTGGTTCGTTTTACGGGGATAGGGGGTTCTAGGTGGGTTGTGTCATCCCTCTTTGGGGGTAAACGCCTTTATTTTCATGCTTTTAAATTTAATATGACATAATATTCCCTCTTGAAATTTACTCTAAAAATTCCGAAAAAATGCTCAAAACAGCAATTTTTAGATGCCTTCCATTCTGAAACCCGAAGCACAATGGGGTGGGACTTTTTACCTGTTCTTATTGGGAGTATAATAAACAATTTGCACCAGGTTTAGCTTTTTTTTTTGGATGTCTGGGTCCGACCCCTATTTTTACTGTACTAAAAGGAACAACCAAAGATTAACCCAAATGCATGTTTAACTCAATTGGGATTGTTTCCTTTTGTCAAAAATAGTACTTTTAGTCACTAAAATTGATAAAATAAGCAAAAAAGGATTTAAAAAAAATAACATGGAGCCAGAAAATACTTTTATTTTCCCAACATTTAATCATATATATATATATATATTTTTTTTTTTGGTTGTCAGATTTCTAAAAAAAATGACGTCACAATTGAAGACAGCTATTTTGAATCGGAGAGCATGGTTGTTTTTTCTCGCAAGATATCGCCTTTTGGTGATTTCTTACTGCGAACATATATTAGAGGAACAAATATTATTATTCTTGTTCCTCTAATCATTTGGCTAAGTTTGACAATGTCCTGAAACTTTGTTCTGGTAGCCTTAGAGACTTGTTCACTTGTGACGTCAGCAGCAAACATGAAAACAGGGACTGAACGTCTCTTAAAAGATGTTTTTTTTTTTTTAAAGTAAGAAAATGTGCCAAAAAATAATAATAATAATAACTCACTCCAAGTGTTTGACTCTGAAAAAATATTTTGAAAAATGCGAAATAACCCTTTTTTTGGACCTACACCGTTGTAGAGTAAGAGCCCATGAGTACCAGACCAATGCCATAGTTAGTATCAAGGCCCAAAAGTTTTCTGCGTAAGGACATCACAGCAGATAAGAAAGATTCGCTGTTATTTAAGCTGAGTTGCGCTGGCTTTGGCAAGAAACAGGTATGAAAGTTGCGTCAAAAACCGAGTCGTTCCATGTCGAGTGACCTCGTCGTCTCCTCCCGACCATCTCTGATTTGAACGAGATTTTACAGAGGTGCAGACATGCCATTAAAACTCACCTGTACAAATTTTTAGCTTCCAAGAACCAAATCCTGAGTACCAAGGATTTAAAAAAGAAGGGGGGGGGGTCCTCCAAAATGGCGGATCAGGTTTGTGAAACGAATTGCCATGTTTGGCACGGTTTCCCCATTGGAGGCCATTTTGGAGCCCACTTTTTCTTTTCTTTTTGAGGTATCGTAGATCCTCATGATTTGTGTCTGGGAAGCTGAAAATTTGCATAAGTCAGTTTTAAAGGCGTGTCTGCAGCTTTGTAGGACGTCCTCAAAATCGGAGATGGTTGGATGGGGACCACGTGACATGGAATGAATCTATGATTTTTAGCTTTTTGCAGCAATTTTACGCACATTTGCCACCTGTTTCCTGCCAAACCCAGCGCGGTTCAGCTTAATAAATATCGAAACTTTATTACTTGCTCTGATGTCCTTACGCCAAAAAGTTTTGGGCCTTTATACTATGACGTAGGTCTGGCACTCATGAGCTCTTTGACTATTATCATTTGAATCAATCCATATAATTCAACACCATTTTAATCAATTGTGTATTATTCTTTGAACCCTCTGGAGAAGGTTAATACAAAATGCTGAATAATTACTCATTTCTTTCAACTACAAGGAGAAAACCTCATCTAAAAATACTTTATGCAAACTATGTTGCTTTGTTTTTGAAAGAAAATTTTACTCGTTAAACGAAGACTGACAATTTATCCGTTGGGATCCGGGGAATTTCTTTCTCTTTTGGAATACGATAAGGAAAACTAGGAGGCGTATATGTTGACAAGAAACTCTTGGGAAGGACGGAATGTAAGAGAACAAAAAGTTTGAATTATCTTCTCCAAGAAAATAAGTTTCTTTTTATTCAGTATTCTTCTTACATATTCAGAGAAAGTTGTCTCGCTGGGTTCGTGATAAAAGTTGTTGCATTGCAGAAAACTCGATTTTTAAATGTCAAAGCCCATACTTACGAGTTTTCCGTATCATTTTCCAAGATAGTAGAATTGCTTTTCTCTCATGTCTATACATGCAATACAACAGCGTTTCCCTGGACTATATCTGGGAACAAGGGCAATTCGGATAAAATAATCTGGATAATATGGGGAAAGAGCGAAACACATTCTTAAATATTTTATTAGAGCAAAAATCAAAGCTTTATATGAAAACTACCTGGAACTCGCAAAAACTTTATCACTAAAATTCAACTGCAGTGGAGTCGGGCTGATGTTCAAAGGTACGCCATGTAACATTACCACAACTTATTGTATTACCTATATGCAGGAGTTCTGCATTTAATCAAAATAACAGCAACTTCCGTCCAGAACTAAACGAGCCTACTTTCTCGTGTATCAATATCAATTTTCTAGTATCTGATCAACATTCTCAAAATTAGCTAAAATTGCAAATTATTTCAAACATAACTTATTAACATTTAGCTGATTTCAGGAAATAAAATATACTTCTCTCATCTAAAGAAGTAGATGCATAAAAGTAAATAAACGAACAAATAAAGTAGTAGCATCTTTTAAACAAAGCAGCTAATATGTTATTTAAATAAAAAGATTTTTAATCGCTTTCACGAAGAATTTAAAATAATCAGCTCATTAAAATAAATACATTATTTCAAAATAATAATAATAACAATAATAATAATAATCGTTTGTTTTGTCAATGCTGCCAAATAATAACTAAAAAAATGAATAGCTGTACTTTCAAAAATAAAGAAACAGCAATAAAATGTCAACATAAAGAAATAATTTTTATTACCCTCAAAAAAAAAAAAAAAAAAAAAGTCTGTGCTTACCTTTATCTTAAAAAATAAAGGACCCCCGAATTTCCCCGCTAAAAACTGAATCTCTAAATTAAAACTTTAGAGTGAAAATAAAAACAAATCATATCGACAATAATTATTTCCCATTAAAGACCATGACTGCGAAGTCGGAGTCGATATCTCATTTTGTGGTTAAGAAGTCAGAGTCTGGAGTCGAAGATTTTTGATTCAAGGACTCAGATTCGGAATCAGTCACTTTCTCTCAAAGTCCGCAGCTGTGCCAATGTTTGCGGAGTCGGAGTCGGACTTGTTTTGCGATAAAGGAGTAGGAGCCGAAGTCGAAGACTTTCAAATTCCAAGAGTCGGAGTCAGTTATTTTTCTACGTCGACTTTTGCTAACGCTACAGAGCCGGAGTCGTGAAGTCGGAGTCCGACTAATTTTCGGGTAAAGGAGACGGAGTCGGAGTTGACGGTTCTAAAATTCTAGGAGTCGGAGTCGGGAGTTGGTCATCAAAAGCTATTTGCAACAAAATTTGTTTGAAGTAAATCAGCCTTAAAGTTTGTGATCTATATTGACTTTTAGTTTCTCCATAGCGGCTAATGTTAAGGGATTTGAATTGTTCAAAATAGAATGGAAAATTGTTCAAATCAAAAAGATGTTTTCTATATATGGGGTTCTTCATCAAGAGCTTTTTCTAACAAAGTTTGTTTGAAGCAAATTCGCTTCAAAGTTTGGGATTTATAGTTGCGTTGAATTTCCCCGTAGGCGCAAACGTTTTTTTTTTTTTTTTTTTTTCGAACTGTTCAAAAATGAACGAAATATTGTTCAAAACAAAAAGTGAAATACGGGAATGAGGTGTCCTCGCTGAGATCTTTCGAAAAAAAAAAAGGTTCGAATCGGACGACTGACTCAAAAGTTATTAGGGGGGGGGGCAGACAGACAGATCGACAGACACATTTTTCCCATCTCAATACCCTACTTTCCAAATTTTAAATTTTCGATTTTTTTTCCGACTTTTTAAAAATTTTTAGTGATATTTTTAAGATGCATTAAACCTTCTTTCATTCGTTTTTCTTCTTTTTTTGACTTTTACTGGCAAAGTAGGCTAAAAAGCGAACATTCGGTGTATTTATAATTCCGTTATTGCTATCAAAATATAAAATTATTATTCAAAGGAATACATATATTTTTAATTCTTCAAATTTGATCCCGAGATCCGGATAAACGGGAGCCGGGTAAACGAGATTTTGCTGTACGGACAAATGCACCTTACGCCATTCAGGGCAGCGTTGATTCACTCGTTCTCTATTTTATAATGTTCCTTTTTATTTTTTAATAGTGTTATTATAAATTTCGGCATAAATATTGATGAAAAACTCTTAAAGTATTGTATATTTTTTTCCAAATTCAGAAAATATTGGTTGTAAAATCACTTAATCGCTCTAAACGGATAAAACCGGTTAAGGTATTAGCCGGCTTGAAAGTTATCCTACTACTAACTAAATGCTACTAAATTTAGAAAATATCCTTTCATTATAATTTTTTTTTCACGGGACGGCAGTGTTAGCAATTAGTATTTATATGATGAATCTTATGTTTTCATAATCATTTGTTTTCTTGATAAAATATACAGTCACAGCATAAATAATTACGTTAAAATGGTTTGCTCCATGTATTATTAACAGTAAAATAAAGAATTCACTTTAGTTTAGAATCAGAAGTATTTCTTTTACGGACAGTGTAAATAAATTTTTATTTAGTTAGACAACAAAAAAAAGTTCCAAGTTCCCTTTCCAGAATAGATTCAAGTTTGCTTTCACATGCTTCGACAGATAAGTGAAATTCCCGAAAGCTGTTGGAAAATTTTACTGATAAGCGAAAGATGTAGCACACTTAAATTGCACCAATAGAGGCTTTTGGTTTCTCTTGATACTGCAATAAAATGAACTTTATCTTTTTATTTTCCTCCTGCGTTGTACAAACATTTTTTTTGAACTGTTATCTCTCGCTTGTTGGAAGTTCGCCAGAGCAGGAAACCGTCCTAGAGCTACCACTTGAGAATAAATTGCTCTTTTCTTATTACTTTCTTGTCAGAGTAAAATATCATTCCGTTTTTCACTGCATAATTTATCTCAAACATTGTTGAAAGACTAATTAGTATTATGATCATTAATTAATATTCGAACCTTTCATAGTTATATTGGCAGTAATCTATATACATAAATGGATACTTCTGTATGTATGCCGGGGTGAGCTTCAAAACTACCGCACCGATTTTAGCTATTTTTTAACCATAGATAGCTACATTATCAGGAAGTAACATAGGCTATAATTTATTTCTAAAAAACTTGAAAAAGGTTAAGATGGAAAACAGTAAATTTCATGTAATTTCCCCATTAAATGATTAAATGTAAAACTTATTGTTATAAAAATTCGTTGTTTTACAAGACCAATATTAATGGTAATCATAATGAAAATTTTGAATTAAGGTTTCTCTGCAGCAAACAGGAAAGTCATTCACTAAAAACTAAGAGAATGAGCAGTTAAGTTAAAATTAATCGAGATGGATTAGAAAATTTTGAGATAAATCGTATCCATCCACTATAATATTAAAATCTGTTCGCGTCTGTCTGTCTGTCTGTCTGAAGATCTATCTTCTCTAGAACCACTTCGAATCGGGAGTCAAACGAGATACCGATCAATTCGAAATTTTCCAAAGAAAACAATAGGACCAATCTCGTAATTGTGCGACTTTAATTAGCAGAGATATTAATTAAAACGTTAATTAACATAACGTTATTAAGGAATTTTTATTTCTTTCCTGTTGCCATTTTGCATACGCGCGAGCAAGTAAAATTCTAATAATTGTTTTAAAAGTGATTTTTTGGCTGCTGTCCAAATCTTAAAAAAACGTTTCCATCTAGAATTTCATTTTAAATTAGTTTAAAATTGGTTGCCCTATTCTGACATAGCCTTTATTTTATCGTCTGTCCTTTTTTTATTTTTTACATTCAACGTTCTTAACTCTTTTCAGCATATAAAAGTTGTTTCTTTAGCTATGTTTATTGATTGTAGTGTAAGTTTATTCTTCACCGACCTCATATTTTGGTACATTTAGGATGTGCGACTAATTATGTTTATTTTGTTGGACTTTTTCCCGTCACATGGGTGAGTTTTCGAATTGTAATAACTTTCTTTTTCCTTCCTGTTTCTATTTTTGAAATACAGTTTGTATCGTTAAAAGAACATGTTAAATTAAGATTGTTTGAATTTCTTTAAGTGAAACAGAGTTGAACAAAAATATTGTTTTTAAGGCTTTTAACTAAAGCTTAATTCGAATCTGATGACTTGGTATTAAATTAATGCTAATTGGTATTTATTAAGTCTTGGTGCTTTAGTTTCACGTAAGGAACCAAAAAGTATGAGTCATTTTATGTAAAAAGCTGATCGTAATTGTACATACAAATGTTTCAGATGTAGTCTATCAGATTTAATTCAGTTTAAAGTGAGCACAGATTATAATTGATAATGCATGTATTTTTATCTTTTGTGCTAATCGAAAATACGCATAACATGCATTATTGATAACTATGATTAACTTTAAAGAGATTTTTGCCAAAAATATGCTCTACTGGTGTTTTGCAAACCTTGCATTACGCATATTTATTTACTCCTTAGGGCTTTAGAAACTGATGTCAGAGTAATGCAAAAACATCAATTGGACATCTCTTTCGTTTTTTACGTAGCCCGTGCAACGCCGGGCAAGCAGCTAGTAAGTATATAGAAACTGCCCGGGTGGTATTCTTGGCGTAAAAAGGGCGAAAGACACAAAACACAACTAGAGATAGATATAAAAAGTACTTTATTGATATTCATATTGATAAAGATAGATATAAATTGATTAATACCGCAGCCAACTTTATAAACAGCCACGAAAGGCGTAGAAAGGTGAATGACAAGTAAGCCAAACAGCCGCCGTAGACGGCTGCCTGCATTTGAAAGGTTAATGGCGTAAGTCGCCGCAGCCGACTAGTATTACTGATAAAACGTTTCATCCCTTTATCAGTAGGGACTACCAAGACAACACATATAGAGAAGAGTGCAATATTTACCCAGTTTTTAGCACGACCTACCTGGTAATACTTTAACCCCTTCAGTCGAAATTGTGAAATATTGGACCAAAAATTTTGATATTTGGTACACAGTGTACTAAAGTAAAGGGTATCTTATAGACAAAATTTTGAATTTGTAGGAGAAAAATTAAAAGAGTTATGGCACGCCCAATATTCCGGACTTATATTTTTGAAATCAATATTTCATATACAAAAAACGATAAAATACCGAACAAACTTCATCATAAAATGTTCTACAAACAATTATAAAACATAATATAAGCGTTTGAAACGATTAATTAAAAATTACATATTTATATAAAAATCTAGAAAAAAACCTCGTTTTCAGATGAAAATCCATGTTTGGAAAAATGAACCACTCTCTATCTCTCAATCCTTATATGTCAGTGTTGTCAATCCCAAAACGAAAAAAATATTTCACAGATTATAATAGGTAGAATGTAATGAGTCAACTACAAAAAAATCAACTAATTAAACCAATTATTAAATGATTAGCAGCTGTTTAAAGTGTATGTCCGGTATACCGGACACCAGGTCTGAAGGAGTTAACTATGTAGCAACACATGTACGCTACTCTCATTTAGAAAAAAATTATCTCTAAAGATCAAAGCATATGAAAATACAATAAATTTTCAAAAATCAATACTAATACTGTAATATTTTTTCGTATGTAAAAAAATATTTTTATTTTTATAAAATAATAAAGTTCTTATTATCAACATGTTTAGTATCAATTGAGACCTACTATAATTTAGTACAGTATTTATTTAATTAATATTAAGCTTATTATATTTTTAAATGTTTTGTTCACTTAATCAAGTGCACGCGGAGTTTAATTATTTATTAAATCACTTATATATTCATTTATTAATTCATTTATTTGCATTCCTTCATTTATAAATTAACTTATTTATTTATTCATTGATGTAATTCCTTATTTTTCACTATTTTATTCAATCACTTAATTATTAACTTATTTGTTTTTTTACTGTTTCAGTATCTATTCATTTATTCATTCATTATTTTAATTACTTATTCATTTACTCAAAAATATTTTCAATAATCATATGCAAAATTTTTCAACTAAAAATATTTTATTTCACTTTGCCCCATATATATATATTTACACTTCGCTCCATAAAATGAAAAAGTGAAAAGAAATCCATCTATTTTTGAATAATGTTGCCAAAATTAAAAAATACTGTTTTGATGCAAGTTTTATTGTAAAATACATTTTTTTTTATGTGCTGTAATTTTCAAAACAAATGCCCAATTTGTTTAATTTGAGAAAGGTAAGTTATCTCATCGATTTTACTTTGTACCACATTCCCCATCACATTTATTTTCATTTCTGACAGTAGATCTATTAACAGCAGACTTATTATAAAACGGTGTTTCTATAGCTAGGGGAAAGTGGGGATAATTGATCCCTCAATAAACTTGTACCCCGATCTCGAAACCCGACAGCGCTATAACGCACAATTTTAATAGGCATGATAGGTATACATCTCTAAGTGTCAAACGGTCTATTTTGCTCATGCTTTTGTTTGAGGTTGTGTGTATATTCAGTCTTCTGTTTTCAACGGGGATATATATATATATATATATATATATATATATATATATATATATATATATATATATATATATATTTTTTTTTTTTTTTTTTTTTTTTTTTTTTTTTTTTTTTTTTTTTTTGAATTGAGGTTTAAAGATGCCGCTAGCTTATTTGAAGAAGCTAAGCAGTACATACATTGTTTTTTTTTAATAGCAGAAGATTCAAGAAGATGCTAAAAGTGTGAGAAGTACCAATTTTTTAGCTTTTTTTGCTGTTACTTTGAAATATAATCATATATATAATAGCCAATGATCAAGTAACGCTTTTGGCGTGATCAACAATGAAACTTGTGCCACGGCATGAAAATTTGATAATATGTTTTTAAATAATAATTTGGTAATGCTTAACATTTAGGGAAAGACTTTATTGTGACAAGGCTGAACTGGATCCGGTAATTAAACTGTTTTACTGGTAAAACTGTATCATTTCTGGGGAATGAAGAAACGAAAAAGTATACAACAATGAACGCTATCTACTGTAGTTTAGGATTCATCCACTGGAGTTAGGGTTGAAATTTTAAATGTCAAAATATCACCAAACCAAACAGGTAATGACTTCGTTCGAATGTAGAAGCAATTTTCACTCATCATATCTTGACGGGCGATTTTCTAGTCCTTGAAAAGTGTATTTGGGGATACTTGATCCTTTCGCACCAATGTATCTTGATCCGGTATCAATTGTCCTTTCGTATGATTTTAAAAATAAGTATAATGCTAATTTTTCTACTCATTACTTAGCAGAAATGCCGGTGCGTTACAAAATACAGCCAACAAATAAGTAAATTCCCTGTCAATAGCGTAAGCCTTAAAAAGTTGATTTAAGAGAAATGTTACCTTACCATTTTTATAAAAAATGCTCACACCAACTTTAAAACCTACTACTGAGCATATGATTTACCTCATTTTTCCAAATCTTTGTTGAAATTCGGAAAATTAACGTCCCCCCCCCCCCTCCGTTTTTTTATTTTATCTCTTACAAACCCATAATTTCAGCTAAATATTGGCTTCAAGTAAAAAATATTTTTACAGTCTATGACATTAAAATACTTATTTTGTTTGTCATTATAGTACATATGTTAAATTTTAAATGTCTTTTTAGTATGTATTCCTAGTTTTCACTGAATACTTCACCAAGAACGATGAAAAGGCACAAGTTTATTCAGCAATATTCTTTATTTCATATTATAGAATGGATTTCGCTTGTTAAAATTACTTTTAATCGCTTTTGTTTTTCTTTCGTTTATTTTTTTTAATTTGAAAAGAAAACAATTGAGAAAGTAGGAAGCAAAGGGATGCAAGTGGCAAAATTAAAAATTTGGAGATAACCAGTACAAACGGTAGGTGAACCCCTCCTCTGTCTGATAGTACTAGTAGCCCTGGTAGGTGCTGCTGCATAGCAAGATTTAGCAAAAAAAAAATCAATGAAAGCCTAACTAGGACGTAATCTTTATACGTGTTTCACTCAAAACTTGAAAATGTCCACTTACATCCCTTTGCTTCTCACTGCCTCAAGGGAAAAATAATTAAATGTTTCACTTGTATTTAAAGCACTTGTAAGGACATCCCCCCCCCCCAGGATCAAATCTGCTGTAGACTGAGATCAAGTCTCCTTCTATAAAGAAGACTTATTATTCTTAAAGCTTATTTTCTTAGCGAAATATTAAGTAGTGGAATTTGAAAGACACATGCTCAAAAATAACGCAAGCTATTTATTTGTATCAATTTTCAACTATAAATTCTGAACCTTTTCTTTTTTGTTTTTTTATTCAGAATGTATCAAGAAAAGGAAAACCAGGTTCTTTCACATAGTTTTTTCACACGAGAAGTTTTATGAAAACTGACTTAATTTAATTTTTTTCTTTGTCACTAGTTAGTACATAAAAAATGTACAAAAAAAATCTTTAAAAAAAAAAAAACTCTTGAAGCAAATGTTTTGAATATATTAATGATAAATGAAGTATTCTTCACTTAGCACTGATTTGTTGGATTAATTTTTCATCCTTCTTTTGCTGTATTCTTCGAATAAAAACGTAATAAACCCTCTTAAAGTAACAGTAGAAGTAAAATGTTTGAAGCTATTTTGTTTCACGAGCAAAGTGTTCTTCCGTTCAATATGAACTCGTATTAAAAATGTTATAATTGATTACAGATCACAGAAAAAATACCATCAATTGTTTTTAAGCTTTAATAGTGAAAAAAGAAGTAAAATAAAATACGTACTATAGTAAGTTGGGGCAAACTTAACCTAGCAGCGTCGTATTGTTATGATTAGAATCTGCGTAGCCTTCACATGCTGCAAGGTTAGGTTTGCCTAAACTATAGTTTCATTTCCTTCGGTTTTCGCTGATTTTCACAAAAATACCTCGCTTAATAAAAATTGAAAGAAGCGAGGCCACAAAATAAACATTAAATCTGGACGAAATTTTGAAAAAACTACTTCCAGTACCAGTTAACCCAAAATACATGCACCTTCTTTTAAAACGTAGAGAAATTAACTGTTTTTTGCTAACAGTTATTACCGTATGACTTTATAATTAATATACTCAGGGCTTAAATTATGACAAAAGAAGTGTTGCAACCTTAAAGTTATCAGATCTCATTTTTATACGTAAATAGTCTAAGTTTTCGCCAAATATGCACAAAATGGCTAACATTCAAAAAGTGACGGAGCTTAGCTCCTGTGAGTTTCCATGTAAATTAGACCCTCCCTATACTCAAAAAATAGTTTCAACAATTTACATGCATCTCTCAGACTCATTGAAGTCTACACTGGTTAAATACATGCTGAAAAATGAGTTTACTCAGTATTTTCAGACTTATTAAATATAGAAAACAAATGTATTTAGATGTTTTCCTACTCAAGTACAGTAGAACTCCAAGTATTCGAACCCCGTCTATCCGAACCGGTGACTATCCGAATGACTTTCAGAATTTAGGAAAATAAAGAATGATTAAAAAAAAAAAAAAAAAACTCTACAAAGCTAGTGTATACGCAAACATTATTAGATACTTTTAAAAACGTTTAATATGTACAAGTGCTTTTCTTCAATCATTTAGAAGCTCTTTTTCTTTAAAAAGTATTTTCTCCAATTTTCAACAAATTTACAGTGATGAATTAAAATAGACTCCTTGATTAAAATACAACTATCCGAATTTTTGATCATTCGATTGTGGTCTAGTCCCAATTGATTTAGATAAATAGACTTCCACTGTACTAAACTGAAAAAGTTTATTTAGCGTAACTGGTCGGCTCCGACTCTTCTAGTTTCTCATTCGCCCTCTCAATGATTACTGCATTCAGAAAAATTTCAATAACTGAGGAAATTGACACTAAATAAATTTATTTAGTTATTTCATTTTTTTTTTAACTTTCACCAAAAATTTCGTCTCCAGACTGCGGGCCATTTTTTAAATTCTTTTTCTTCTTTGTGTTTGCGTTTTGTTGATGCAAATGCACCATGAGTTTTTCATACGCATTGCGGTTAAAATTCTTCAGGAATAGGTTTCTCTTGTTTGAAGTAACAGTAACAAAATAAATAATTCGTATTGTGTTTTTATGTTAATTTTTTCAGCTACATATGTGACACTACAGTATAAACGACAGTCGGATAAAGTTTAAAATTCATTCTTAAAATAAAAAAAAAAAAAAAAAAAAAAAAAAAAAAAAGCAGTCCGCATTTTATTTCCATGGAAAAACAAGCCTCCCACAGAACTTAAAGCATTTTTTTTTAATTTCCAAACAGAAATATTGTTTTACTTAAAAAGGGATCGCAATTTTAACCAGCACTTTCTCCCCTTCCATCTTTTAACCGAATTCTAGAGCCATTCTTACCGTTAGATGTTGTTGTGCTTTTCTTGATTTGTATTGAAATTATTAATTAAAAAGCTCAGTTATTTTACGCCCTCTGTAAGCGTTGTACATTCAGCTCATTTGTTACATATATGAATTATGTTTATATTTAATAACTAATATTCGGCTCAACTAATATTCGATGAAGTAATTATATAATATTAAGCTTATTTCTACTTTAAATGTTTTGTACAATTGGTCAAATGCATGCGATACAAAGTGAGATAGTTCATTTATATTACTTGTTCAATTATTTATTTCATTAATAGTTTATTCCTTTATTGATTCATTCATTTGCAGTCCTTAATTTAATAAGTTACTCATTTATTTAATCCGTCATGGGATTACATATTCATTCAGTATTTTATTAATACATTTATTTATTTGTTTATTGTTTCATTATATTTTCATTTGTTCAATAATTACGTTATTTACACATTCACTTGATCAAACATATCTTTAATGGACAAATATAAAATATCTCATTAGAAAAGCATTTTATTTTTCACTTTGCCCCTTAGTGAAAAGAAGTGAACATTTTTTTTTTTTGAGGTACAAATTTGCTGCCAGAAATAAACAAAAATAGCGTTTCATTGCAAGTTTTGTCATAAAATATATTGTTACTTCCTTTTACAAAAAAGGAAGTATTGTATTCGCGAAAAAAATTTCACTCAAAAATCGCCCTTAATTTCCATTTTGCTCACCCCCAAATGAATGTTGAGTTTTTTTTTCGATTCGACCACATGCGGAAAAGTGCCTAAGAATGTATAGACACGCGAAATATCCATTTTGACCATCACCGAGGTAATTACAACGACTTTTCTCGTGACGTCTGTATGTATGTGCGTATGTGTGTATGTGCGTATGTGCGTATGTATCTCGCATAACTCAAAAATGGTATGTCCTAGAAAGTTGAAATTTGGTACATAGACTCGTAGTGGGGTCTAGTTGTGCACCTCCTATTTTGGTTGCATTCGGGTGTTTCTAAAGGGGTCTTTTGCACCTTTTTGGGGGGAAATCATTGTTAATTTCGATGCAAACTCAAGTGGTGTTATAATTTGGCGGTCACTTGGCGATATATCGCCAGTCTTTTGGTTGCCAAGTTTTGTCGCCAACTTGGCGAAAAATTTGGCGATTTTTTTTTTTTTTTTTTTTAAATCTGCTTTCAATGTGGCCATTGCTAGTGATATTTAAAGAGTTAGAGAGAGAATCCCATTAAAATTGCAATAATAGGGAAATAGCATTAAATTGGTGTAAAAGGAAGTCATGTGATGCACACATCAGCTCGTTTTTTTCATGCAATGTAATTTTCAAAACAAATTTCTTATTTTTCGTTTGGAAAAAGTTAAATTATCTTAACTCCATCACTTCGCTTCACATTCCACTACTTTCCTTACTTCATGTTAAAATTAATTTTCATAAAAGTTCAGTTTCATTGCGCCCTCTGTTAGTTCTCTGTAATCAGCTCGTTTGTTACACATAAACATTAATTTTATATTTAGTAGTTAAAATGTAAATCGCTAAAAAAGGGTAAATTTAATAGTGCACATGAAGACTGCTTCTAGCATATTAAGCAAACCTTTTCACATTACATATTCAATTACACTAAACATTTGGACATAGAGAATTAAGATTCTGAGCTTCGTTGAAATTTCTTTAGCTTAAAAACAACACAAAAATCTCACAAAAAGGCAATTTTGCAAAAGCATAACGTGTTACAAAATGTTTGTGTACTTAAATTTAATCCAAATTAAATTAAATTAAGATGCATATCTTGAGTACATGTAAGAAAGCTGAAATGCTCAGAACATTTCTTCAACTGGAGAAAGCATTAGTAGATGAATTTATCCCCCTTCGGGTTTTAAAATATTTCAAAAATTCTCTTTCAGTTTTTTTTTTCTTGCTAGAGAGTCACTTTCGAAGTACACTAGCTAAGTGATGTTTTCAAAGCAGAGCTCTTATTTTAAATTAATTACTCGCGAATAATTTCATGCTCTTCTTGTGTCTTCAGCATTCAATAAGCTTTATTCAGGACTTCGCGAGACTTGGTAGCATCAAAGAACAAATTAAATTTAAAAGCGTGAGTATACCATGTTAAATTACTGAACACTAAATGGAATCGGCTTAAAAAGAAATTAATTAAAAAGATGGACTTCGCTTGTCTGTCTTGGGATTGTAGCTGAATACATTAGCTTTATAAGTAGGGTAACATTTACTGATGCTATATTTCTATAACTTTATCCTGAATTGTTTGTTGCTTTCGGCAATTTTTCTTTAAAGATTAAAAAAAAGGGGGGGGGGGATTCATTTTAAGTTGTACGTAAAATGTTCGCCTTGCTAATGCATTTTTTGAATGAACAAATTGGCTTAGAATTACATTTTAGCAATGATTATTTATTTATTGGAAAATCTCATACCTACTTGATCTTGAAAATGGATATATTTAGCAAAACATGTAGTGATTGTATGTAGGGGATATGTACAGAAATAGTTGTACTTTTTTTTTCTGTTTAAGGCCGATTATATGCCCCGATTGTCTTTTAAAGTCAACAAAAAATACTTCTCATGAATAGAATTCAAGTATAATGTTTGGCATTTTGATGTTTTTTTTTTATTTTAAAATTCTACTTCACTTTGCGTTTAGAAGATTATGGTTCATTTCAAATCTTGATAATCCTTCAATATCGAATTTTAACCAGTAGTAGAAGTGGGTGGGGACTGTTCACAACTGATGTCATGCTTTTAGGGGGAGGGAATTCATGAAATTGTGTTCGATTTCGACAAGGAGGAGGGAAGGGTTAACAAGAAGTGTGACATCAACATTTTTTGTGTAAGAATATGGAAATAAAAAATAGCGTTACATGTGACAAAGGAAGAAGGGGTCAAGTTCAGTGTGACACTTTGTAATAAAAAGTGGGTAGGGGGGATATTGGAAGAAATTGTGACAGCATTTATAGAAAAACATCGTGGACAAAAAATGGAGGGATGGCTATGCTCTCAGTCAAGAGAACATGTCTTCTCCCCCACACTGAAGTTCTTTTAAATTTAATAAAACGATGGCAATTTAACATATACCTTTATTTAAATTTAGCAACGATATTAGATAGTTTATAAAGTAGTAATTTATGTATTTGTATGCCAACATTGGACAAAGGTCATCTGAAAGCTGTTATCATCTTTATATAAATAAAACGAATTTAAAATTTGTATGTCTGGTGTAAACTCTAATACTGGAATAATTTCATTGAAATTTTCACGGTTTGTCTAGGTTACTGCTAAGAAGGTTCACACACGGTTTCGGAAAGAAAATCGACACAAAGCTTTTTTTTTCGATTTTTTTTAAATTTAAAAATGGGACTTTCTAGTCGAAATAATTATCGTATTGTTTCAATTTTGGCTTAATTCGAAAGAGTGGAAAAAACACATTTTCAGAACATTTTCTACTTACGAAGAAAATGAACGGGGAGGATTAATTAACAAGGGAAAAAAATTAATCATTTCAAGTACAGAAATATCAAATTTTAATACGATATTTGAACTGTCGCCATTTTTCTCAACTTATCCAAATGGGCAGAAATGTTATGCAGAGAAGTCGGGTTCAGAAAGGTGTACTCAGGATTTCTTCTCGTTTTGTTTATTGCTAATTTTATTTCAATAAAATGTAGTACGAACTTTTCTTTTCATTTTTTTTTCTGACAACGAATTTGAAAACGATTTTCGAACGTCAAACGGGTTTTACTTTTGCTCCCTTTTTTAAAATGATAGCTTTGAATTTTCCTTTTCATTTTGCTGTATTTGCAACGTTAACTGACATTTAAAACTTTTTTCTTCTAAGGGTTCAGAATGATTATTTTATAGTATTTGCGTTACATATTTAAGGTCATTTCTTTTTCTTTTTTCTACTGGAGACAGTGGAGTGTGATTTTCCTTTTGTATTTGCAATGCGAATTTTTATTTTAAAACAACTACGAAAATTACTCCTGTGCACCAAATTCCATCCTCTAGGCCTTACCGATTTCCCAGGAAGTGCGCCACAAATACACAAACACGCCCACACACACACACACACACACACACAAACAAGCATATGATTTAATTACATGCTTTCTTTTTAGTTCAAGAGAGATTGGAAATCATATATACACATTTTATTTCACAAATTCAAATTTTACATTTATATTTTCAATAACATTTGTGTTTATAACATAGTGTGTTAGTTTGCACCACATTATATTTTTTTCAAGAAAGATGACGGGGGGGGGGGATTGGTGTCAGTCAACCTCTAGAGAGAGGCGATGGGCTCAGAAAGGTTGGCAGCTACTGATTTAAACTATTTGATAGGTAATATAATTTTTAAGAAATGATAATAAATAAATGAAAGGTACGCTTTTTTTGGCAAATTGTAAATTTCTTCCGTTGCTCTACACGTGGGTAGTTCCCAAAATCTACAAAGGCAAGAGATTAAAAAATCATCCAAATAAGCTCAAATTGCTTCCCTCTTTCCTTGAATCCTGCAAAAAAAAAAAAAAAGCCCACCAGCATGTATTCGCGGCCTTAATTTTGAACAACCTTTTTCTTAGAATTCTGTCCTTCTTCCGGAAACAAATAACTCAGAACTCAGCTTTTCGCATACTATACCTAATCAAAATAACAATTAGCTTTGTTGAAGATCGAAAAAAAATCATTTTCATCCCAAATTCAGTCGCACAAATATCTACCTGCAAACGCAAATGCCATTTCCCCTGCGAAGTATGCATATCAAAAAAGCACGGTCGATTCCAAATGTAATTTCCGGAACGCCGTTCCGGAAACAAGTAGTGGGTGATGGTAAGTCAACGCAGAGTTAAAGGAAAGGTTATATACATACATCGCGCCAAATCTTTCGTTTGCATGTTTGGAATAATGAAAATGGCGCTTTCGTAGCTAAAGCGAGTTCTGTAGTGAAAGTGAATATTCCCATATGGTTTGTAAATTCGAAAAATCCAGTATAAAACTTTGAATGGTTTTTTGAATTGATTCTTGGTGCTGAACTTTTTTTTCAGAATACTTTCATTATCTACTAGAGGTACCCGCACGGCTTTGCCCGTAGTAGAAAATTAAGAAGTCATTTGGATCGCCTGTATATTTACAAATAATGGATGATGAATTTCTCGCCAATATGCTGTGTTAATTTGCTTATTGTATAATTTACTTGTCCATGTTATGGTAATTCGCTCTGTAAATGCACTATGCTCGCACTAAATTTCAAAGCTACTATTTTGAGTATCCGAAAATATGTCATTAATGTTACTAATTGTCCTCCTTACAGTACCAACTAAATGCAAATAGTGCATTCTTGATTAAAAATTAAGAATGAAAAGTGCTCTTTTTGGTGTGCTATACTGTTTTCGGAATGAATAATATCATTTTTGCAAAGTGACACAGATGTTTCATGCATTATGGATGAAGCACAACTCAAGATGTGATATTCTTGAAAAGAAGATCCCAAAAATACTTGAAAATACAAACACGACACTTTCACTCTCTAACGGCGAAATATTAAGTTAGAAATGCAGGTCTTGCAGACATATGCTACTCATTCATGTCAGTTTAAAAAAAGGTATAGCTCAAAATCGCTAATTTTTGAGGCATGACGTTTTTGAAAGGAGTGGGCGATATGGTCACAAACACAATATCGCACGCTGCATGCACAGGGAGTCAAAAACCAACAGATATAAAAAACAGGTCACAAATTTATTGCTCTAAAATGAATTTACACAGTATTTTAGTTTCTAAGAAAGGTTGAAACAGTTATTGAAATTTGCGGCCTGATGCTGTGTTGCATGCTTCTCAATGACAACACTCTGACCGTCGAACGACGAGTCATTTAGACAAGCTTTCTGCAATCGCTGCAATGTCGTTGCGACGCGCGAATTGGAGTAACAGGCTACAAGTTTTAATAATTATTTTAAATTTTTCTTAAAAACTAACAAAATATGCGTGAAATCGTCTTTGTGTAGTAAATTTAGGCCTTGTTTTGCATCAGTCTGTTTCTAACTCAGTGCGTATGTCGCACATCAGCATTGCGTTTGCGACCATATTGTCGGCACCATGCTAAACTAAAGAATATGAAAAATTGCAAATTGCGTTTTTCAAATTCGATGGTTTGCCGTAGTACTCAAAAAGGACTACTTACTGATTATATCTACTTCAAACGACAGTTTTACACTTAACGTTATGGATAAAAATCAAAACATTGAAAATAACTAAACGTGTTAGGTGGGAAAAAATATTTTGGCTCTCCTGAAAAGTGACAATTTTCACATTCGTTAGTTTAGCATGGTGGCGACGATATGTTCTTGTTTGGTTCTTGCTTGTATAGGTGTTTTCTATCCGCACCCGACGAGAGGCCATGTCAGCCTAGTCGGAAATTAAGGGCCCGGGCCTTGAGGGGGGGGGGGGCGGCGACACTGACGCAAAAAAAGAAAGAAAGAAAAAAAGAAAGGAAAAAGAAAGAAAGAGAAAAAAAGAAAGGAAAAAGAAGGAAAGAGAAAAAAAGAAAGGAAGAAAAAAAGGTGGGGACTCCGAATAAGAGAATTTAAGTAAAATTTACTATTTTGGGATGAACTGTTGTGGCACTTAAAATAAAGTTAATTGTTTCTTAGTAAGCAGTTTTCCCCCACTCCCCTTTTTCCCTCCTTTTCCCCCTTTTCCTTCCTTTCCCTCTTTTTTCTTCTTTTCCACCTTTTCTTTTCTTTCTTCTTCTTTTCGTTTTTTTTTTTGGGGGGGGGGGGGGAGGGGAGCAGGTCCCGTCGCTATATTGATAGAGAAAAAGTTTTTAAAACTGCGTACGTCATTTTTGAAGTAAAATCAGAGAATATTAACTTAAACGAATGTACAATTTTCAAACCAATAATTTGAAATGCAGAAAATGTCTACCAAATGAAGCATTTGTGTTTTAAAAAACTTAATTGTAAAATACGAGAACAAAATCTTTACTAATTTTATAGACATTTTCTAAAATAAGGAATTCCGTGCTCGAACAAACAAGCGAAAGGCATGCCGAGTTTACACGCATCGGTACCGTGGAACATATTCTGTCACAAATTAAACGTGACACTAGCGTTTCGTGACTGGTTGTCTTTTGACTAGTCACGCATATGTTGGATTAACGTTTCAACAAAAATCAATCTTTCAGTTCCACTGCACGAATTTGGAAATTTTGTTCAATAAACGTTCTTTTTGTTCTCTTTTCTGTATTTCTATCGCATTGATTTTGCTCTCCTGCCCCAGAAGTTTCTTGCGCTCGTTTTCAATACCTTTCATGTTTCTCGAGTTACTTTCTGAAGTTGAAGTTTTTGAAATCGATATGCGATTCGATTGAAAATTTAATCAGTTCACTTCAGATTTCAAGTCGGTTCTGTTTCTATTAATCTAAGAAACGAAAGTATTGTTTGAATTTAATTTGTGATAGATTTGTAGCTATTGAAAATTTTATAGCGAACTTCTTTAAAATAGTCATTGATCTGGTTGAAATTTGCTGACGATTAAATCAATGAAATATAAGAAGTGAATGTATATGATCTTATTACATCATGAGTTTATAGATTGAGGAAAAAGTAAAAGACGTGTTACAGTGGCAGCCGTTTATATGAATCACGCTTGTTCCAAGCAATTTTGATTCCATAAAGCAGCTAGCTCAATAAAGCTGGATTTGACAGTTTGAATCATCAAAGCGGCTGATTCAAATAACCACTGATTCAATTAACCGGCGTCCTCTGTATATAGAGAAAGGGATTTAAGTTTTAACCTATCGATTTTTGCTCTCCATCATGCATAGTGTTTGCTCAAACCATTGTTGCTGAATTTCCTTGTATTTGAATGTAAGTAATTATTATGTAGCTTAACCTAAAGTGCAGTAACCCTCGTTTTACTCGAGTTTTTTTTACGCTGTTTCGATTATACGCGGTTTAAGGTTTGACACCTTTATTTTATTTTACGCGGATGAGTTTCAGTTTTAGGCGGATGCTGCAATGCAAACAGATAAAATTGTCCCCTCTTTCAAAATCCAAACTCCTAAAGATTACAGATTACGCGTAATCAACTACATTTTGGCGTGCTAATAATTGAGCTTGGGCCACTGGAGACGTTTTATGTGATTGGTTCCAGAGCTCTTTTCAGAAGTAAAGTTATTAAACTTATACAGTTCAGAACTCACTGGAAGAAGAGCTTTTAGGAGTGACAAAGGAGATCAAAACCAACGAGGTTACCGACGTTGGTGTCGCACAACCAAAAATGTTCTCAATGAAAATTTTGAGCAATTCCTTGACAATAAAAATGACCTTTCTGATTTGTTAGTGAAGGAAGATTCTATCATGGAAATAACGCAAATGATCATGAATTCGTTAACGCTCTGCAAAGAATTACAGAGAAAAAATCTTAATGACTGCCAAAAGACTATCATAGACAGCTCCTCTTTATAAACAGGACACGAAATTAATTTATGTTTTCTTTTAGCATGTGCGCATAAAAGTCGATATAAGTACACATCAAACTTATTATACAATTAGTCATCACTAGAATGAAGTATTTTGTTATCTACGGAACCAAACCCCTATTTTAACACTAGTGTTAGGTCTCAATTTAAGCAGCATTTCCGTGGAACGTAACCCTCGCTTAAAACAAGGGTATTTTCACGAGGTATCAACCTGTATCAACTTTCTTAAAAAATATTGCATTGAAAGCATAGTGACTAGACACGTTACGGGTGTGATTTTTTTATGTCACTTAAGAAAAGTTTGAGCCTCATTCGGCAGAAAAAATATATATATATATGCTCTAAATGCAACAGTGCCTTGATTCTGTTAAACTTTATAAGCATTTTTCCATATTGAGCCAAATTGAGCAATATTTCGTTGTTGAGTGTTAACCATTTTTTGCAAGATTTCTGAAATGTTCAACCGGGACACCGAACCCCCCCCCCTCCTCACGGTCCTGTGGGAATTCAAATGGGTTCACATCCGGGGTTGGTTTTTAGAAGTTCAGATAAAGCAGATAAATTTAAAAATAAAATCTGTTACACGTTAATATTTATGAGTTACTTAAGTAAAAAGGAAAACTTTTAATAATGAATAAAAATTTTAACAATATTTACATTTACGCTTTCCATTGGCCAGATTTTTTAAAAAGCTCTCTTTTGGTTTTAATCTTGTTGCCAAAATCTTCGCAAGTTAATCCGATATTGATCTCAATGTTACAAATGACAAAGTAATTATCCGAAATAATCCTTTGCAGTTTATTATTTTTAGACATTTTTGGCCATCCAAATCAAATTTATCTTTTACCAGGACGTCAAGTAACCAGCTGGGACAGCAGGACTTTGTCTGAAAATTAGGACTGTCCCGGTCAAACCCGGTAGGCAATCACAATCTTAGCGCAAGCTTATTTGAGCCATATTTGTTTATGCAACACGTATTAATACGAAAACGTGCGCAGATTTTGGAAGTTTTAAGGTTCCGCTACATCAAAACATTAGCTTAAAATTCTCCAAAACTTTTATTTGCGTAAACATTCGTCTAAGCCAAAAAGAAAAAAAAAGTATAACAGCTAGAAGTGATTACTTTTTGTATGGATTTTATATTAAATGTAAACTCAGTTTAATTAGTGATGTGGGAGAAGTAATTTCATAGTTCTCTTTGTTATCTGCGTGGTTTTTTTTTTTTCCTAACATTGTTAGAAAAAAAACTTATTTCGTAGGGGAAAAAATGACATAAAATGTAACTATAATTATGACCCACAAAGGAAAAAAATCTTTGCATGGACGTGTAGAGAAATGCTACTGTGAAAAAAACTCGATTTTCGCAAAACGAGTTGTTATAGTGCCAGGTTACGTCGTTTATTCACTTCTGTTCATTATTTTCTTTATGATAATATTGTAAAAATACCATTTTTTTTCTTTCTCCCACCCACGAGAGGTTGCAAAAAAATTTTTTTAGCCTGTAATCTCTTAATGAAGTATTTGAAATTAGGAACAAAAGTAAAATAATATAATTATAATTATTAACTTTGTTTGAAACTTGCAACTGAACGCGGGAAAAAAATGCAAATAACCATTGCATTTTTTGTTGCGTAATTAAGAGGTTTCTTGTTCATTTTTTTAAAAATTTGATCATTTTCACAGGAAATAATTAATGTTCTATTTCTATTGCAACATAATTTTTGCAAGGTGTTGTACTCTCTCCGTATTAATAACTCAATGAAATACCAAGAACTATTTAGTTGAGATGTGAGGGTTACCGCACTGATTTTTCTAAAATGTGTTTTAGAAATAAAGTAGAATGCCAACAATAAGAACTAATTGGGATCCAGTTCAGATTTTCAAATAGTTCGGATTTTCAAAAAAAAAAAAAAAAACAAGGAATTTACCGCTCAGGAAAATAATACGCCATTCAATCAAAATAATTAGTTATACAAAAATATGAGAATAACATACAATACAGTACATTACGTACATCATGTAATAGTTTGTAACAAAAATTATCTCTTATTGTTTACTGAACCAGGGCTGACGAGAGGCCATGTCAGCCTAGTCGGTAACTAGGGGACAGGTCTTTGTGAAGCTCCGTCTCGGAAATGGAGTAGTATAAAATTTATAAGTTTTATGGAGGATGGAGGGGGGGGGGGCAGTAACCAAGCTGATCAGGGGCCAGAATTGGCACTCGACGGCCCTGTACTGAACATAAAGGAAAAACTACAATTTCTCCGTTTTAGAAAGTAAAGTAGCATGTCAAAAATCCGAACTAATTGGAACCATAGGCAGTTCGGGTTTTCAAATAGTTTGAATTTTCGAAAATAACTTAGAAAATACCGTTTAGGAAAATAGTATATCATTTAGTCAAATAAAGTGGTTAAAAAATATGTACGAACATAAAATATTTGTTCAATACAGTTCATTACGCGACATTATGTAATTACATTTGCTAACAATATGTAGCAAAAATAAACTTTTATTGTTTTCTGAACATAAAGGATAAATCAAAACTACTCCGTTTCAGAAAGTAAAAATGAATGTTAAAAATCCGAACTAATTGGGACCATAGGAAATTCGGATTTTCAAATAGTTCTGATTTTTCAAAATAAAAAAGAAAATGCCGTTCAGGAAAATGGTATGTCATTTAATCAAATGCAGTGGTTTTACAGTATGTATGAACATACCAGACAATACAGTACATTACGCTACAGTATGTACAGTACAACCTTATTTACCTCCCCCCCCCCTCTTATGCGGATCACAGGTTTATTCTTATAAAATTTGTTGAACAAAACAGAAAGTTGTAGTTACTTAAATAATAATTTTAAATTATGATAGGAAGAACGGAATTATAAATGCACCAGCTATTCAGTTTTGTTTTGATTAAACGTACCACACTTGCATTGAACGTACAAGCAAGTATAGTATTAGTCTGACAAACAACATATAGTTCTTGGAGCGTCAGTCCCGCACGACTGTAGCTGAACTATAAATGACTGCATTTCTAGAGATGATACTATGTAATTTTGTTACAAAGCATTGTTGTTTGCTGTAATAAAGATAATTCTGCTTATTTAAGGGAATGTGTTTTGTTTATTACCCATATTACTCGAATAATCCGGATTGCTATTGGTTCCAGTTAGACCACATACAGTAATTACATTCCCTAACGAAATGTAACAAAATTTAACTCTTATTGTTAACTGAACATAAAGAAAAAATAAAAATATTTTTGGTGCTACATGTACTCCATGAGTAGCTTGCCAGATTTCTGAACTTTTTGAGTTGGATACCAGAAGCCCCCCCCCCCCTCCTTCCTCAGTGTCGCGGATATTCAAAAGGGATACATACCCTTGTCTAGTTTTTAAAATGTTCTAAAAATAATTCATTTTTAATGCTATGAAGAAATGCTAATAATTATGAACCCAAAGCAGGGGTTAATAATAAATAACACAAGCAGATAAATTTAAACAACTTATTTCTCAAATGTATTTATAAGTAAGTAGCTAAAATAAGAAGAAACACTTTGAATGAGAAATAAAAATTTGAACAATATTTACATGTAAGTTTTGTTGGCTAGGACTTTTTTAGAAAGTCTTTTTTGGTTTTAACCTTGTTGTAAAAATCTTCACAAGCTAGTCCTATATTAGTTTTAGATGTTAAGGTTACAAATGGCAAAGTAATTATCCTAAATAATTCTTCAAAGTTATTTATTTTTAGACTTTCTTAGCAATCTGTAATCAAATTTATCTTTTACTGGAACTTCTGTTGAGCGTATCTATGAGGAACTATTTATTATGTACGAGTAATTAAACAAAGAAAATAGAATGAACTTCAGGAAAGTACACCGATTTCACGCAAAGAATGTTGAATTAATTTCTGTAAATAAAAACTGCCTCAAACTCATTAAAAAAAATCCTCATGTTTTTCTGGGAAAGATTAGACAGGTGCATCTGGATTTTTAGCCTTCTTCTGTACTGTTAAAACTAACTAAGTACATTTTGCCCTACTGTTTCGGCGATTAGTGACTTCTGATTTTTAGATTTAAAAAAAAAATTAATATTTTCATAAGAACTTTTGATTTTCTCCCTTTTTAGATGAATTGGGATAAAAACGGCGAGCAGGGTTGAAATTGCTTTAACCAGGTTAAAGCCGGCCTGCTCAAAATACTTCTCCTAGAACCAGGAATTCTCAACCTCTAGTTTGAAGAAATTAACCTTTTCTTCCTTTTGACCAGTTTTGATCGGTGTAAACTAGTTTTGACTTATTTAAACCAGTTTCGACCATTCATTACGACTATAAATCATTAGGAACATGAAGCATAAATATCTGTGCATTAAAAAATGCTACTTAAAAGTCAAACCGATCAAGAAATTCTGCCCTTTAGTGACTTTAAGGAAAATGAAATCAGAACAAGAAAATATTTATTGCCCAATTAAGTTAATTTTATAAATGTCATACACTTTTTGAAAGTTTGAAAAAGATTATTACTTGTTTCGAAAATGTATTTATTTTATTTTGCGATGAAAAGAATATTTTTCAATAATACACATCTACATAGCGAAGAAATTGGAAATGTTTCCAACATAAATTCTAGTCAGTTGAAAGTCTTGCTCATGTTACCCTTTTGTTTTGCAAACAAATGTTCTTTTAAAAGTAGTTCCTAAAATGAAATTTTTTGAATATGATATCAGACCCTTTCTCAAAAAGAAGTTCACTGGAAATATCTTTTACTAAAAAGCGAATTTTATCTATGCTAAAGTCATCTTATTTCAATAGAATTTCATTTTGAATGCGTTTCTTTTTCAAGCATTGTGTACAACAGACGTCACGAACAATAAAACTATTTTTAGATAATACAAATCTCTTCATATATGTTTTGAATTCAGAATAAAATCTTTAAAAATATGTGTTGGTGAAATAAAACAGGTCTTTATTTGTAGCTTATATTGTTTAAGAAAATCAATAGACCATCAGTGTATGTTTGACTAAGCTTTGAAAGAGATTGTACAAATCAAATGATATTTTTCTAGAAACAGAAAAGGATTTTTAAAAAGATATATTAAATGTTTCTCACAGACAACAATACAATTTAAATTGCGGTTAAACCTGCCAGAGTGGCTTTAGAATAAGAAAGTTATTTACATCTTAAAAATTTAACACAGCATTAAATGCGTAACGATCATAAGTTTCACGTCCGGGTTCCCAATTGTGGCGACCGCAAAGCAAGTGAATGATGCGAGCTGAGTCCATAGCGGTTTTTGATCCACATAACCTTTAGTATGCAACTTCAGTGCTTTCCCACAAAGCAAAACTGATAAAAACAAAGTTGAAGTACTCTCTGAACGTACACCACAAATTTTCAAAAGATTTGTCCAATGCCAAATATCACTCAGGATATAAAAAATATGCTTAATCGTACGCAAACTTACATTTTTTTTCGCAGCTGTAAAGCATAAATGAAGCCTTTGTCACTATTATTGTGTACTATCTCAATCCATATGAAGAGAAATAAAAATTTAAAACTAACCTTTTTTGAAATTGAGTCAATTTTTACTACATCATTTCTTATTAAAATTCATTGCTTAGTAGAAGAAATAAAAACAGGAATACTCTCAACTATAGATTACTTTAAAAATTATAGAAATTTTCAAGCAATTGGTTTTAAAGTAGAATTTTTGCATTACACAATTTATTTTAATGGTAAACTTCTAAGACTTAAGGTAATAACAATATGAAATGCCATTGGGAATAAATATAAACCACAAAATGTAGGTATACTTTAAAAGCTTTCATCCTAGAGAATCCTCTGTATAGGCTATTTACAATCTTCTCCTTGAGTGGTGGATCTCAAATTGTGATTTTATTTTCGTTAGACAACGTATCAAATTTGAACTTCTATTGTTTTTTTTGTTTTTTTAGGAAAACAGACTAGGCCTTTCAAATTACATAAAGCATCGAATTTCTTTCCGTCAGAAAGAAATTTTAAATTGCTCTTTATCTTGTACTAGTGGCACCCGCACGGCTTCGCCCGTAATAGAAAAATTAAAGGTCTTTTGGTTCGCTTGTATATTTACAAATAATGTATGGTGAATTTTCTCGCCAATTGGCTTGTACCGACGTTACAGTTCCACGTTATGATAATTTCGTATCTCGCCAATTGGCTTGTGCCCATGTTACGGTTCCACGTTATGATAATTTCGTAATTTATGGTAGTTTTTTTTCTTAAAATTGAAATAAAAAAAGAACCACATCGAATTTTCGAAAAATCGCTTCGAGGTGCACACCCCCATGCTACATACTAACTTTGTGCCAAATTTCATGAAAATCGGCCGAACGGTTTAGGCGCTATGCGCGTCACAGACATCCTACAGACATCCTACGGACATCCTACAGATATCCAGACATCCAGACATCCTCCGGACAGAGAGACTTTCAGCTTTATTATTAGTAAAGAAGATTATTTTACATAAGAAATGAATGTTTTTTGTTTTGAAGTAAATAAAACGGCTGATATAAATGGAATGGAATGTTACTCAAAAAATCATGGAGTACATTAATTTACGGTTCATTTCTAAAATACATGATTTCGCGAAATAAGCGAATAGACTTTGACTCTGATATTTGATTTATCATATGTTGATAAACTGTGTGAAATGTACCTATATAGTAAGAAATTAAAACGTTCTACTGTGTACTAATGATAAGTTCACAGATGGAATTTGAGTTCAAAACGTTTTTCTTCGAGACTAATTTTTGTTGATAATTGTTTTTCAATACATATATATTAGGGTGTCCCAAAAAAATGAAAGTCGTTTTTTTTAAACGCATACCCTCTTATTTTTTTCCTTTTATATCAAAACCGTTGTAGAAAAAGTTTCATACAATTTGAAGCACGGTAATCCGTGCCGACTTGCGTCTAAAGGCCTAAACGTGTAAATAGCACGTGTATTCATAAGCAAGCGAACGCTGACGACACGATACTTTGCGAAGCTCAAAACAGCTGTAAATAGTGCACAGAAAAGAAATGAAAACAGAAAAAACATATGTTGGGGGGGGGGGGGGTATCCGTGGCAATTTGCAAACTGTCAAACGTGTCAGTACGAATACATTCCGGTCAGCAAGCGCAGTTTAGTCCTTCCATAGGGAACGAAACGTGGCAGTGGAATTGCAAAGTTCGAAAAAAGAGATATTTTCAATAGGAGTCGTAAAACACCAAATTACGGGCTTGAAACTTCCCCCTAACGGGCAAGTTCTTTCTGTTTTGTTTTATAACATTCGAGAAGTAAATTTAACCATCACTGAAAGTGCAAATCTCGCTATTCGGGAATGCATCATCCTTTGGGAAAAGGCACGAATTCCCACCAAATCGTTGCCAAATTGTGTGAATAAACATAAAAACCTGTATCAAATTTGGAGGAACTTACAAAAAAAAAAAAAAAAAAAAAAAAAAGCAAAGAAATTGAAAGAAGTATTTAGGCAGCGCCAACAAGAATTTAAGAACAATTTATTCAATATTGCACATGCTGATGCACTTCGATTTATCAAAATAGAGGAAGATGGGATTTTCTGGCAACTCCAAAGAGAGACCGGCCGACGTGATCACTTTAGGTGGAGTGGATAAAAAACTGGCCGACAAAGAGGAAAGGGCTCGACTTTGAACTGTCAAAGAAGAAAACAGGCGCATGAAATACGATTCTGCTACAACATCCTCGGAATTGTATGAACCTATTCAAGAAGATTCCTCTTCGAGCTCTAGTGAAAATATTCAGAAGATTTCCCTGAAAAATATAAATTAGTCCATGGAACAAGTTTATCAGAACCTGGAACAAGTATATTAGAACCTGGAACAAGTATATCAGAACTTGGAGCAAGTACTCCAGAACCTGGAACAAGTATTATCAGAACCTGGAACAAGTAAATATGTAATGAGGAGCGATTTTATTACTCCAAGTTCAGTTATTGCATTGAACAGGTGTCCAAGTATACGAGATTATGTGTTTATTCTTGAAGCTACTATTGACGCACTTGGGTGTAACATTGATGAATTTTCTATAGGTAAATCTTCAATTCAAAGAATTCGAACCGAATAGCGGAAGGAGCACAAGGAAAGAATAAAAATTGGTTTTCAGTACGAGGTACCATATGTAATGAATTTACCTTGAGATATGAAACTGTTGCCTGGCTTTGAGTGCTCAAAAATCAAAAGAAGATCGCTTATCTATAGTTATTTCATATGGATGTGACGAACTACTCATTGCTGAGTATAAACTGGATAATTCTACAGGAAAAGAACAAACACAGGCTATTTGAAAGGCAGCTTTAGACTGGAATCTTGAAGACAAAGTTCAAAACTCTCTGTTGTGATACTACAGCTTCCAAAACAGGACCTTTAAGTGGTTTTGCGCTAATCTTGAGGAAAAATTTGACAGAGAAATGCTTTCCTTTGCTTGCCGCCATCATATATATGAACTGATCTATCCCACTAAAATACAGTGCTATGGAGGAGCTGCGGAGTTGTTCCAAACTGTACCCTAACTTGGAAAATTTGACTTTTACCGTGATGAACTTTCTAATATTGCGGTCAGGGATGACTATCAAGAGTTGAAAGACTTGCCTATCATATTTTTAGGAGGAGATACAGAAAATGAATTTAAAATAACGGGAGCCATGCACCAAGCTCGATGGATGGTTCGAGCGATTTACTCCCTAAAACTATTACTATTTAGTTCACAACAGAAATTAGATACGAAGGGAAATGAAGCATTGTTTGATGTCTGCTTGTTTATAGTGACAATATACGTGAAACCATGACTTCAATGCATTTTGGCAGTCAAAGCACCCAATAAAGATTTGTACTTTTTGAAAAAAATATACGAAAATGTGGACCCAATTATCTCAAAAGCTGCTCTACAAAAATTCATCCAGCTTTTATGGTTGGTCAATAATATTTCATTCCTTGATGTGAAAAAGACTGTCTCAATGCTTAGAGCTGTAAACGATGCAGCTGAGAGAGCGGTAAAAGTGATGCAGGACTTCCATGGTTTGCTAACAGCTGATGAGGAACAAAAACAATTTGTGTTACGTTGCGTTTAAGAGCATCGGAAGCTCTATCCTGATTGCAAAAAGCAAACATTAAAATAAAAATTTGTACAGTAATGTTTCTTGTAGTCTAATATTGTTGTAAATATCTGCTTTAAATAAATTGATGTCACGTGTAGAAAGGAATAATACAGTTAGAAATCTTTCCACTGTAGTCGCCGTACAGGATTTCAGGTCCAACTTTTGACCTCAAGTCGGCACGGGTTCCCGTTATTTTATTGCACTAAAACTATTTTCTCATGTTTCACTGTAAAAACGATTCAGAAACGTTCCTGGAAAATAATAGGCAGCTGATGTGCCCAATTTCAGCCAGTAACATATCTTACAAAAACCAGGAACGTTTTCCGATAAAAGTCAGTAACCTTTCTGAAATATTAAGAAATCTCCCCATTTAAAGTCAGTTGTGCACCTTGTAGAAAACTTAAATAGGTTTAATTTATTTGATTAGAACCTTCCTGATTTACCAAGAAAGCTCCAGACCACGGCCAAGCTACGCGAAAATTGCAAGCAAGAACCAAGCATATTCCTTGCTTGCAATTCCTGCCTCGCAAAGCTATCCAGTGACTTATTTGCTTCCAATGGAAGCTTAGTCAATTCGGACGGGCCATAAACAATCAAAAACCGATGCACTTAATAAACACGCTCCGTCAATATTTAAACTGGTAGCAAAAACTATTTTTCACACCAGTGCAAGGTCTGCATTCGTGCATCTTTTAGGAATTCAGGAAACTTGTTTGCGAAGATACTTGATTTTGGGGGGGAAATAGGGGAAAACCTCTGAAATCCCGAAACGTTCCAAAGAAATAACCAGTAACGTTTCGGAATTTTTTTAGTGTTCTGAATGAAATGGAAAAAAAATTGAAGGATATGCGTATTCGATTTTACAATTTTTTTTCGCCATTATATCTTGGGACACCCTAATATATATATATATATATATATATATATATATATATATATATATATATATATATATATATATATATATAGTTATATATATATATATATATATATATATTCTTTTCCTTTTGGCTAAGTAAGTAACTTTTTAAAAAGTTATTTAAAAAAATCCAGTAATAACACATGCCGCAAAGGGGGAAAAAAAAAGATGAATCCCTCAAATTTTGCAATAACAGTAAGTAACTCTTTGAATTTAAAACAAATATCCAGTAGTAAAAATAACGAAATTAAGGACTATAATTACTTTACCTCAAAATAAGTTATTGTAAAATTACTAGGAGGATACCAACCGCTAGCTATCGTCCCTCCCCCCTCCCCCCCCCCGAACTGCAAGCATTTCCATTCTGATCGCCTTGAGATCTGAAAAGGACGCTCTGGTTCGCTACATGCTAACTTCTAGTCAAGCAGGTGTGGGAATAATTATATGTCTATAACAACGACCCCTTAATAATACTAAAGGCCTATCGTTAACGCCCGCTTTGATTTCCGGTACAAAGGACTGCGTTACCTAGCAGCAATCCGATAAACGTGTTGCTATGAAGATAGATCCAAACAATTCAAATTAAATTGTTAATTTCAAATTTTAAGTTTATTAATTAACCATTTGTTTTCTTTGCTACTAATTTCTAACACCTTCGATACAGTAGCCTCCGTACCAAAATTTACTTATCTTCGATTTGGGTTCATTTTTGCTCTATGTTAAAAACGAGAAAGCGTCAGTTATTTGGTATTAAGGAGGCGTTGGTTTATAATAACAGTTTTTTTTTTTTTTTTTTTTTTTTGTAAAAAATAAATTTTTGCGTCCCTTTCAATTTGCTAAAATGAGAAAAAGATTGCCCGAGCTCTGGCAAATGTGTTATAATCTAAAGTATCGAAAGAAAAGTATTTTTACATTACGTGCAATACTGACAGAAGTGAAATTATTTGTTTTTTGTGATCGCCAGCTGGTAACAGTATTTTGAACCAACATGTTCTGATTCAACTGGACCCTTCCACTTCAATAAATTGATTTAATAAAATTATCTTAAAAAATAATCATAGAGGCAAGTTTACTATTCTTAACTTAAAACTAGTTGACAGACAGAATATTGAATTAGAAAGAAGTCCGTAATGGATTTTAAATCAAAAAGCATACCTGAAGAATAAAGTATTTACTCAAAATGGAAGGAAATAGAAGACTTCACGAATAACGGAAACTAACCAATAAAAAGAAAAGCAGAAACAAACGCCACTGTGAAATACTCCAGAGAATTCGATTCAATCTCAATTTCTTTGAAAGTAATAGAATTGACTCTGTCGAATGCATTTAAAGTTATATAAAGATTTCATTTTTCTTCCCAGTTTATTTTTCGTTTTTGTTTTCATATTTTAACTGGATTTTAAACGCTAGTTCATCTACTTAATGCATGCTTTTATATTAATACATTTATAATACAGAGTAAAAATATATATTTTTTTTTCTAGAACTTATTTTTATACTTGAAACTTATAAATCAACCATTTAAAGTCAACTAATATTTCTGCAGATTCATGTTAAAAGATTCGCTCTGTTACTAAAAACTATTTTGTCTTGAGTCCGGTTTTCAGATAGTTTTTGAACACGCACACTAGTCTATTTTTTAAACACATTCAAGCACACTTTTTTAGAATACTTTTCAAAACACTTCAGAGAACACTTTTCACAGAACTTATTTAGTTCTACATACATATTAACACTTTTGGGGACGCATATTTGTGAAGATGTTTTGATCACTGACGCATGTACCGTCTTTTAAAACATTTGAGGCAGTGAGAAGCAAAGGGATGCAAGTGGTCATTTTCAAGTTTTGAATAAAACGCGTTTAAAGATAAGATCCTAGGTAGACTTTCATTGAAAAGTTTTTCTAAATCGTGCTGTATAATAGCACTTACAAGCACGTACAAGTTGTGAAAAACATCTTGAATTAAAACTTTAAAAGCTTTCTTCGCAAGTCATAATATATATTTTTAGTTTACCTGAGAACATTAGAAAATGTTTAATATTTTTTAGTCATGTTCCAGGAAAAAAGATCATTTTATAATTCTCATTAAACTTGAATGACAAAGCAATTTTTGCCTTTGTTTGTAATGTTTTAATTAACATCGCAGTCAAAAAAAGAGGTTTTTTTTGTAATGTATCCAATGCCTCTAGCTATTTCCACCTCATTATTTTTCTTTAATTACGGATGAAATTAGAACATCGCTATTTTTTAATTAAATATAATTTTGTTTTCAATTTATGAGACAAAAGTTGATGCTTTTCAATCATATTTTTTTTGTTACAAAAAAAGTTTTGAAAAAATTGGTTTATTAAAAACTATTTTCCTTTAATTCACTTTATTTTGGTAAGCATTTTTTCCTTCAATATTTTAAAAAGAATTGGTTTTGTATATTGTCAAATTTATTGCAGTAAAAATAAGAAGGAAAAAAGTATTATAAATAGCTACACTGTAAAAACGATTCAGAAACGTTCCTGGAAAATAATGGGCAGCTGATGTGCCCAATTTCTTCCAGTAACGTATCTTGGAAAAATCAGGAACGCTTTCCGCTAAAAGTCAGTAACCTTTCTGAAATGAACCTTGAAACTTTATGAAGACATGCGAAATCTGTCTTGTAGAGGCCAATCATGTCTCTAGAACCTTCTAGAAAAATTAAGCAAGTTTAGTGTTATTGATTCGAACCATAAAAAAGAGAACGACCATGGCCAAAGCTATGCAAGAAGGAACCAAGCATATCTCTTGCCTGCAATTCCTGCCTTGCAAAGCTGCAGCTATCCATTGACATTTTCGCTCTCATTGGACTCTTAGGCAATCTGGACAGGCCATAAGCAGCCTCAGGCCGATACACTTAATAAACACGCTCATTCAATCTTTAAACTGGTTGCTAAAAATATTTTCCACAACAGTGAAAAGTCTGCACTCGTGCAACTTGTAGCGATTCAGGAAACGTTTTTGTGATGATACTTGTTTTTACAGGGAAATAGGTGAAAACGTGCGAAATACCGTGACGTTCCACGGAAATAACCAGTAACGTTTCGGAATTTTTTTATAGCGTAAAAAGAGAAGGTGTGAGCACCAAATAAGGCCATGTAGACCAATAGCACCCCTTCTTCCGTTTTTCTCTGTAGGATAGCACAAGATTGCTAGATCTCTATTTTATCGTCATCAGAAACCAACCGAATGATAAAGCATTAACAGCAAGCAGTTTATTATCAACAGGCAAAAATATAGCAAAGAGTCTTGTAAAAAGTGCCTTATCTTATTTTATGCTATGTTGCGTTCGCGAAAAGGATAAACCAGCTGTAAACAAGGTAATGTCCCATTTGGTGATGTCGATCGTGCGTTTGGCTTGTACAAGAACATGTTAGTGCCAAGTAGACTGCGAATGCGAATAGTTTTCGCTCATTTTTTTTTATTCCACAGAAAATCCCAAAAGTGGTGCAGCGCCAAACCTTCTGGTGGCCTAACCTTCATGAAGATTATTAATGCGATGCGAAGGCAATCTTATACCACGATGCTAAAGGAAGGGCTTGGAGAAAATTTATTGACACATGAGATGTGTGCAACATTGTATTTATGGCTGATGTGCCGAGATTTATACAAAATAGAAACATTTCATTAAAAAACCTTATTTTCACAATTAATAACAAAAGCTTTTCGTTCTGCGACATTGCTACATCTTATATTAGCAGTATTTATGTCTGTGTAGCAATGGTAAAATGATCACTCTTAAAAAAAGCAATTCATCAGGACTCATATATTAATTAAATAATAATTACGAAAGAAGCAATTAATTATCCTGTAACAAAAGCAGGAACAAAGTGTTTTGTTATCAGTAGTTAATTACACTGAAAGGCTGAAACGAATCAAAGCTTTTGTTTTATTATTTGCTGGCATTGGTTATGCGCATAAATTACAAATTAAGGAAATATATAAATTTCTGAATTAATTGATACCCTTATTTGTTTAACATCAGCAACATAATGAACTGAGAAGAAACAATTAACATTTTATCCTTGTCTATTATCCTTTTTACAAATTAAGACTATTTAGATTTTTGAAACAATGTGTAGTTTTCAATAGGAACGAAATGATAAAATAAAATAAAGGAAATGATCAACACTTTGTTTCTATATTTTGTATTCATTTACAAGGCTTCTTTTCTTGAAATTTAACGATTTCTATTTTAAAATAATTACGTTTCGTTTATTGAGTTTATGAGGTAATTACGCTCTATAATAACTACAGTAAAAGCATCTTACGCCCATGTTATTGTTCAATATTTCTTTTTAATTGCAATTATATATTTCTTTTTCTAGTGTTCAAATCCATTTGCTTGACGTTAGTGAATTTTTCATACATTTAACAATTGTTTGAAGACTGACTGAAAAAAAAATGTTAAATTACTCAAAGTATGAACATGGGACATAGCCAGCATTCTCATTAGGGAGGGGCAAGCATTAACGCAATTAGTTTATAATTCTCCCCTCCACTCTAGTGTAAGACCCCGAAAATGATTGAAAATTACTCCCCCCCCCCAAAGAAAAACAAAAAAATTTATGCTATTTATGGTCAGATACGACGAAAAATCCAATCATGCAACCCCCCCCCCCAGAATAAAAGTTTCTCTTCTAAGGAGGGGTATTTGCCCCTCCCTGCTACGCCCATGTTATGGAACACAATATTAAGGTGCTAAAATTAGTATCCCTACCGTGGGCAGGTTACTACCGTTTACATACCCACGGCCGTAGTAGCCTTTTAATGTAGACTTATTACCTTCATGAAGATTATTAATGCGATGCGAAGGCAATCTTAAACCACGATGCTAAAGGAAGGGCTTGGAGAAAATTTATTGACACATGAGATGTGTGCAACATTGTATTTATGGCTGATGTGCCGAGATTTATACAAAATAGAAACATTTCATTAAAAAATTAACATAACTTCAAGTGTTCATAACATTTTAAAAAAAAATATCAAAACATATTCAATAATAGTAAAATTTTTATTCAACGAAAAAGTAGTGATTTTAGGAGAAAATAAAATCTACGTTCAATGGTCAGCAACTGAAAAATCCCCCCCCCAAAAAAAAAGAAGGTTAGATCAGATGGAAGTGACAGATAACTGTTTAACAACATTTTTTGGCCGATTACTAGGTGAAAATCGATAGATTATAACTTCTCAACAAAGTGGCCGATTGCGGCCGATTCCATCTCTGTTATTAAAATTTAAAGGAATAATACCTGATACAACCTCTTTGGACGTAGTTTTTATTTACTACTCAAAAATTCATTCCAAACTTCGAAACATATAATTAACCACCTCGTAATCTCATCCTTTAAAAAAAAATAATTAATTCAATAAATAATTGTTTATGGGAGTGATTTAAACTTTTTTAACTCTATGTTTATGTTATAGTTTTTATTAAATACATTGTTATCATGTGTTGTAGAAAATTACATTTTTTAATTGTTTATGAATTCATTCAGCATGGTTTCTAGTTCTGGATGTGTAATTTTAATTGATAACACTTTTCCTCCGATTAATCAGGGAAATTATTAATAATCAAACAATTTGCCGATTATTTTCCTATTATGGAAATTTAAAAGAATACCTGACACGATTTCTCTGAACGTAGTTTCTATTTACTGCTCTAAAATTCATTTCAAACTTGAATTTTGAAATTATATCCTCGTAAATTTTACAAATGCGTAAAATTTCCACCGTATTTACGAAAACTTGAAGTTTTTCGATTGCTAAATTTTATTTTTGTTCTGCTTTTCTGAGCAAAGCTTGCATTTCGCGACAAACTTATGTTTTTATAATCATCTTGCCATATCAATCTCATACAAACTTCTACCCCATAAAAATTCAGTCTATCTCCTCAGTATACATTCCCGATAACATTTCCTTCACAAGATATATTGCTTCTAATATTTAAACAGTTTAAAACAAGGAACATAAAGTTTTACTACAACGAGCCACTCCTGCTTACATCTTAGGAAACCTTTTCTCTTTCTGCTATGAATGAACTGAAGCAGCGTCATACTTCAGTTTTCGCTCAAAAGACCTCCGATGGAATTAACCGCTCAATTTAACTAATGTCTTTTAACGAGGTCGAATTCAAATGGCAAGAGGAAGAAGGGAATTTAGCTAATTAAAGAGCGACTCTTGGAACTTTACATGACTCTAGCTAAAATAGGTGTAACCAAGGAGAAAAGTTTAATGCCTCAAATGGGAAATATTCTTTTCGTTTGTGCTTAAGTTGCTTAAATAATAATTCCGGGTATTATTAGGCTGGTAGTGGCAACGGAGGTAGGTGTCGAAATCAAAACTTGCCAAAGTAATCTTTATTGGTTTTTAATATTTTTTGATGATCAGTACTTCTTATATTCGTTTCTATGTTCGACTTTCGAACTAATTTATTTACTTATTTGAAAATAAGTCACCACATGCACACCCTGAATTTAAAGTTTTGGAAAAGAGGAAGGTCTCAGTTTGCCGAATAGAACTCCAAATTTCGCTGAATAATGATAATTTTTTTTCCCGAATAGAACACCAAGTTTTGTTGAATGATAATAATTTTCCTGAATCGTCAGACAAAATTTGCCAAATAAGGAACTTTTTGGGAAGTCACGGTGACCTCTCATCGGGGCGCCCCCTGCGTAAGCATATTGATTCATGCTATTACAATGACAACATGGAAAATTAGCAAATAAGTAATGAATTTCCAAAGCATTTAAGACGATTACTTCTGGTCAGATACTGACAGAAATTGTTAAAACCTTAGATAACAGGAAATAATTTTGGCGACACACAAATTATTTCTAAGAGTTTATAGGAAAATTCAGTGTAAAATGGTTTCTGAAATAATTTTATTCTAAAACTGGGTTTCTCAACTTTTCCTGCTCTGCGTCCCCATTTGAACACTGATGTGAGCTCAAAAATAAAAACAGCAATTAGTGATGGGCATAATTGAGTTCTCATAATCGAACCACTCGATTATTTAAGATCATTCGAGAGCTTTAGTTTCAGCAGAAACGAGATGAGACTGGCCATGCCTTCTTGATCAACTGGTCTATGATATTACTGCCAAATTGATTACGTTGTCCCAGGTAGGCCTTGTGTGTTTACAGTGGATTCTCCCTCATGTTGGTATCCATAATAATGATGCCGCTGGCCGACTCGCCGTGGAAAAAGTAGTAATCTCTCCACTCCTCAATTATCAGTTTTAACAAGATTAAGGCAAGAGTCTTAGAGGTTCATTCCATGTCTATTGACAAAGTAAAACCAACTTGGAGGATTCCTCCTGAACACGACTGGTATGCCAGAGTATCCTGGATGCATATAGCCACTCTTTACTCTACTAGAGACCATATGAAAAATTGGAGTTTGCTGATTGGCTACGACGTAAGAACGTCATCCATCTCCATCATAGCTTGCTTTGCATAATCTAATTTTTGTTTCATTTCAAAACAAAATCTTCTAGCATTTTCAGGGAGAAAAACGTTCAAACGTGAATTCAGAATGTCTGAGGAACGAAATTTGTCCACATGTTTTGGATGGGGGAAACACATGGCCGACGCTTTTGCATCGGCTGCCAATCAGGAGTTCCTCACTATTACAAGATCCCTAGCTGAGTAAAGGTTGCTTATATGCATCCTGGATTGTCCTTGCAGAACACACGCTCAAGACGAAGTCTAGCCATATTACAAGTCTGGGCTTCGAGGGTTCCATAAGGTCCTTTTCTACGTGCCTTTGTTCGGCTATTGCCTCTCTCTCTCATATTATCTCTTGTAACGGTGCATCCATGGGGCAACTCTTGGATGAGAGTGAGAGGGTTTTTGGCCTCTTAATGCGACACGATCTCTTGGACTTTAGAGGTCTGGACCAGGGGGATCAGCAACAACAACAGAAACCAAATAAGCAAGCTCGTACAATAAAGTACGAGAACTATAGATGACAAAAGTGCACAAAGAAAAAGAAGGAAAGAAATTAAAAAAAAAAAAAAAATTCAGACACAGCGCTTAATTTTTCCACGGCAGTATCTAGTTCGTGCTTTGCAAAAATTCATTTTATATGTATTGACTTCTGGATGTTCCTTCAAAAAATTTTTCACTACTTTCAAAAGCATTATTTTGAGCTCCATGGAAATTTGAACACGCTGAAAAGCCTCAAACCAAACATTTAACAATTACCATGACATTTAAAAACGACTCTCACTGATTCTAGAAAAAAATGACATAAAAAAATTCTATCACTTTTGGAGTATAGCGGGCAAAATATTCAAGACACTATTTTTCTTCCTGTCGCGTTGTTTCCCGTACTTGAAGAAATCTTCCTTTTATGTAAGTTTTCCATCACTGGGAAAAGTAAGATGACAGTATTGTGACAAATGACCTGACAAAGTCTTCCTTCACGAAACAAAGTATTTTTCTTTTTATGTTTTATACTCTGCATGTAAAGAGGGAAAAACTATTTTTCATAAAAAGATAGGAAGCTTTTGAATAGGGTTGGAAAATATTCAGCACACCGTTGGGGAAACCATTTTGAGGGTTTTTTTCCAGTTTACCGAAACATATTCGCAATCATGCTTAAAATTTTCCACTTATACTGATATCGCATCCCCAATGCAAGACGGCCATTACCTGAAAAAGTAAAAACGGCAGAAATTTCAAAAATTGGTGCTTTTTGGTTTGGAGTACTGGAAGCATTTTATTTGCAGTAGTTTTTAATTTAGTTGAAGACATTTCTCTAATAAATGAAAGGTAAAGTTTCGCTATAATTGCACATATGCACTTAAGGGCTTCCCATAAATAATGTCACACTTTCTTTCAACATGTTTGACTCCCTTTTTGCCACTAAATGACATCATTTGTGGAAAATCCCTTAATATTCTTAATTGTTTTTACTTTTTTTTTTTACAAAAAAGGAAGTATTGTATTCGCAAAAAATTTTCCCCCTCAAAATTCGGCCTTAATTTCCATTTTTCTCACCCCCGAATGAATGTTGAGTTTTTTTTCGACCCGATCACACGTGGATATATGCCTAGGAACGTACAAACACCCGAAATATCCATTTTGACGACCCCTGAGTTAATTACAACGAATTCTCTCGTGACGTCCGTATGTACGTATGTATGTTCGTATGTGCGTATGTGTGTATGTGTGTATGTATCTCGCATTACTCGGAAACGGTATGTCCTAGAAAGTTGAAATTTGGTACGTAGACTCCTAGTGGGGTCTAGTTGAGCACCTTCTCTTTTGGTTGCATTCGGATGTTCCTAAGGGGGTCTTTTGCCCCTTTTTTGGGGGGAAATCATTGTTAATTTCGATGTAAACTCAAGTTGTGTTATAATTTGTCGGACACTTGGCGATATATCGCAGTCTTTTGGTCGCCAAGTTTTGTCGCCAACTTGGCGACAAATTTGGCGATTTTTTCTCTTTTTTTAAAAATTTGGTTTCAATTTGTCCACTGTTGGTGATATTTAGAGAGTAAACAATTGAATCACATTAAAATTGCCAGTAATGGGGAAATGACATTAAATTGGAGTAAAAGGAAGTCATGTGATGCACACATCAGCTCGTTTGTTTTGTTTTTTAATGTCAGTAGTTTAGCATCAAATTATACTATCAAGACAGGTGCCAGCATTTTTACAGAGATATTCACAGCAATTAAAGTTCACAGTTTCTGCAGTAGTTTTTGATGTTAATTTTACAGCAATTTTGGTTTATGTATTTCACAGTAAATCAGTAGATTTTACAGTAGCTATTGCTTGTCAATTGACTAAACTTTTCTGAATGAAATTATCATGCACAACTTAAACGCAAAATATGCCTGCCATTAAAAAACCACAATTTGCGTACATTTGGAAATGGTGAAACGATTACATCGTTCTTAATGGATTTTTTTTTTTGATGGCAAATCAAAATATCAAATCACGTGCTAGTCTATGCAGGACTGCGAAAACGGAGTGATTTTGAATTAAAAGAATCAGAGTCGGGATTAAACTGTTTAGTGTTGTGGTGACTTAGGGGGAAAACATGGAAGTGACTGAAATGTACGGATAATTTGATGCTCGCAGTAAAATTAACTCTCTCCGCGGATCTTGAAGTGTTTTTTTTTTACTTTCTGTAAAAAAAAAAAACTAACACCCTGATTGCTCAATGTTCTTAATAATCTTAAAAATATTCGTGTGTATTTTTATGTATGAAAAATATCCATTATAAAATGCAAGAAAGAATTTACACAGCTTACGTCAGAAATTACGCTTAGTATATAATACATCTTATAGCAAGGTTCAAAGAAAATTTCTACTTCACATTCTTAACACCAAACTCGAGTTTCATTACATTTATTTGTGTCCATTTTTTTTAGCCACGAGCAACACATTTTGAAACATTTTCTTACTAAATTAGTAGCTATTTCTTAATTCACTTTTCAAGCATAAGGGTATTTATTCAACTCTCAACTCTTAGAAGTTATGTGGGTTGTGGAATAAACGAGCGGTTAGTGTAAAACGTCAGTGTAAACGAGCGGTCAGTGTACTTCCGAAATTTCATTACTGACATTGATGAAATAAGGGAATGAGGTTTTAAAATTAAGACATGCAAGTGGAAATAAGAGCATGTTAGTTGTACCAACATAACTCGTGGAAATCACGAGATACGGAGCCAGAGGATTAAATGAAGTTGGCGTCTGTTAATCGAGGTTCTAGTTAAAAAAGTTTCGGGTAATCGAAGCTCAACTGTATTTTCATACTCGAAATACATATTAAACTCTCTTTCATTTCGTCGTAAATACTTTCCGTTTTAGAAAGGGGGCGCACGAATTACAGATTTTAGTTCACGTTTTCATTGTATAACATTGTATTCTTATGATATCAGGCATACTGCACACAAGGCAACTTAGATGAATCAACTTTCGAAAACGTTTCCTGTCAAATAGTTGAATGACGTTTTCGTAGTCTTTACACGAGGCAACTTAGCTGAAGCAACTTTTCTTCTGATAAGCCGAATTTATCAGTGCAGCTGCTCACAACGCTGTTGAACCGAGTTGAATCAACTAGTTTACTCGTGTGTAGAGCGAACGCATATATGCGTGATGAGTTAGTTGACTGTTGTATGAAGGATAATGGGTTATTCCTTCACTTTTCTATCTAATTGTAATAAAAGACCGTTCGAAAACTGATTCAACTAAGTTGACTATTGTGCCTTAATGTACGGTCTGTTGCTGTGAAAGGAAACAGAATTTCAAAGTTTAAACATCAGATCATTCCCTTTCTTTTGGATGAATTGAGAGAACATTTTGTGCATTGTGACCAAGACTACATTCTCTTTAAGTAACGGGTTGCGACGAAAATTGACTTTATGACTTTGTTAGCGAATCAGATCATGTTCTCTTTTTTATTGCAGCGTATGTCCTATTGCCCCAGAGACAAGGCGATGGACTGAAACATTCCACTTCTTTTCCCAGGAGTCTGACATAGTTAAATAATCGCAATATACTCAATCAGTTTATGAGCTTATGAAGTTCTATACCAACAATAATCAATCTATGGCTGTAGATCGCATGCGACTTGTTGAAATATCAAAATGGAATCTGAGATCATTTCAAAAAAAAAAAAAAAAAAAAACAAAAACTACACAAAAATTTACCTATGCTCTAAATTCACGTTAAGTTTTACATTTACATTAAAATTTAATCTTCCAAAATATTGAAGGAATCAAAAACTTAATTGTTTCCGTTCGCCCCAGAGTACACGATTTATAAGGCAAATGAAAACACTTAAATTGCACATCAAAAAATAACTGGAAAAGTGACATCTAAAAGAAAATTTTACCAGTAACCTTCTACGTGAGAAGTAACGCTAGTTGAAAACTAGTTTACATCACATTTGTAGGCCTGCTGGAGAGGAAAATGTAAGAACATTAAACTTTTAAAAATAACTTTTTTCACGGTGTCATGTTCAAACAATGATGACACCTACACAATTGCTTGGAAACACGCGGACTTGTCAGAGTGTCTTCAATAGCTTACCTATAATCCATGTAATTTAGAATCGGCGTGTCAAGGCTAAATAACTTTCTAATTTTTCTGTCATGGCTCTACACTGTAAAAAAATTTCGAAAAATTACTGGTTATTTCCGTGGAACGTCTCGGGATTTCACACGTTTTCACCTATTTCCCCGTAAAAACAAGTATCTTCACAAAAAAGTTTCCTGAATCGCTACAAGTTGCACGCGTGCAGACTTTTCACTGTTGTGGAAAATATTTTTAGCAACCAGTTTAGAAATTGAATGAGCGTGTTTATTAAGTGTATAGGCCGTAAGTAAGGTTTCTTACGGCCTGTCCAGATTAACTAAGCTTCCAATGAGAGCGAAAAAGTCAATGGATAGCTACAACTTTGCAAGGCAGGAATTGCAGGCGAGAGATAGGCTTGGTTCCTCCTTGCAGAGCGTTGGCCGTGGTCGTTCTCATTTTTATGGTTCGAATCAATAACACTAAACCTACTTAATTTTTCTAGAAGGTTCTAGAGACATGACTGGCTTTAACAGGAGAGATTTCGCACATCTTCGGAAAGTTTCAAGGTTGATTTCCAAAAGGTAACTGACTTTTAGCGGAAAACGTTCCTGGCTTTTCCAAGATTTGTTACTGGAAGAAATTAGGCACATCAGCTGCCAATTATTTCCCAGGAACGTTTCTGAATCGTTTTTACAGTGTATGAACTTTTCCCCCACATTTCTTCTGCAACACATATCATTTGCTAAAGTAAGGTGGGGAAAAAGTTTATAGTGCCGTAACTATGACAACCATAAGGGGTAAAGAGTGAAGAGTGGGGCAAGTTATTTGCCCTTGACATGCCGATTCTCATTACATAGACTAGTCTCAACATTTTAGTTTCGTATATTACACTGGCCAACACACATTTTGGTGCCGGGGTATTTGGAGTTGATTTCATGTGAATTTGATGCCCTGAATTCAAATACAGCATTAGTTTTTGATTAGGAGGTCGAATTTCTGAGATATAACATTTTAGTGAAATATACGTTACACTATTTACAGTTAAATCCATGGATCAAATAAATGTACTAAACACGGATTTTTTATTATCAAATTAAAAATTATTATATTTCTGTATAATAATAAATACATACAAATACAATGTACTAATTATATACGATAAAATAATGATATATTACTAAAATAGAGGAAAAAATCATTGATGAAACCAACTACTCACTGAACACTTCCGAAGCTTCTTTTCCGTGACATTCTTGAATGTTTATAATAAACAAAGAAAGAGGAAAAAGTACTCAATGAAGCTACCTACTCACTGAACACTTTGGAAGCTTCTTTTCCGTGACATTCTTGAATATATTATGGGACAATCCCTTTTTAAACTCCAGCAGTAATCTGCCATCATGTGCGTATCCCATCTTCCTTGGAAGCGGACCCCAGAGTTTTAATATCCTGGTGAAATCTATCACCTGTTTCCTCAGTGGTGTCTCCTAAATTGTCAGGAAAACGGTCTAAGTGGCTGTGTAAATACACTGTAAAAACGATTCAGAAACGTTCCTGGAAAATAATGGGCAGCTGATGTGCCCAATTTCTGCCAGTAACGTATCTTGCAAAATCCAGGAATGTTTTCCGCTGAAATTAGGTTACCTTTCTGATATTATCCTGGAAGCCTTCTGACAAATTCACAAATCTTCCCGTTAAAAGCCAGTCGTGTCTTCGGAAATTAAGAGTAATTTTAGGAAAGTATAATGTAATAGCTTGGCATCTTCCCGATTTATCAAGGAAGTACCAAGAGCATTGCGGCAAACATGGCCAAAACTAAGCCAGAGTTGCAAGTAAGTAACGAGAATTTTACTTCCCTGCAATTCTTCCAAAGTATGTGTCTTCCATACTTATTCGCCCCTTTCGGTAGTTTAATTAGCATGGACGAACCGTAATCGATTTGAAGTCGATACGCTTTATAAATACGCTCAGTTAATCTTTAAACTGGGAGCTAAAAATATTTTTCACACCCGTGAAAAGTCTGCATTCGTGCAACTTGTAGCAATTCAGGAAACTTTTTGACTGTAATACTTGATTTTTCCAGGAATTGGATAAAAACCATTGAAATCCCGAAACGTAACACGGAAGTACTCAGTAACGTTTCGGAATTTTTTTACAGTGTAGTGACAGTGATATGCCCTCATAATCACTGTCACCTTCATTAGTATCAGAAGGGTGATCAGATGATCCCTTATCTCAAAAAGTAGAGCTGATAGAGAGAAACTGATTTCATATTGAGATTCAGCAGCCCAAATATAGCTTAAATTAGTTATAAAAAACTAGGCATCAAAAAAAAATTTTTTTTTTGTTGGCCTGTGTTATTGCTAGCAGGAGTGCCACGATGGGATGTCACGGGGTTCCAAAAGTGTCCTTATTCGCGAAATTTTGTCTGACGACTAAGCAAAATTTTCATCATTCGGCAAAATTATCATCCTTCGGCGAAATTTGGAGCTCTATTTGGCAAAGTTATCATCATTCGGCAAAAAATGGAGTTCCAATCAGCAAAATTATCATCATTCCGCGAAGTTCGGAGTCCCATTCGGCAAATAAAGAGTTTCCGCCCTCCCAAAAATGTAAGTTTTGGGAGCCCCTGACTACAAGTGTGATAACAGAGTTTTTTTTCATCTACTCTTACTGACCCTATTTATTAAAAATCCATTTCAGATAAGTCTTGTGACATTAATTAAAAAAAATATTTCCGTTTACGCAGTACAATATTTCTTTTTAAAATAAACTAAATATTAGATAATTATGCAAATTTAAATAAAAGAAGATATCATTTCGGACTTATTGACAAAAACATAATTACTCACACAGTTTATTAAAAAAAAAAAAAAAAAAAAAAAACACATGCCTGTTCGTCAATAATTTCTGAAATCACAATTAACTTTCATCTTCCGCTAATTAAACATCAAACACTTTAAAAGTGAAAACGTTTAAAAAAAACGTATTTCACCTCGGGGAGAAAATAACGCTGGTCATAAAATTCGGTTCATTAAAAATTATTAATTAAAAGAGCAATATCTGCAAACACTTCCTTGTGTTCACGGTTAATTGAAAGCATTTGTTGTTGTTTTTTTCTTCAACGTTAACGGCATTAATGCTTCGTATTATTTATTTGGTGATAATTTGATTGCGTAATATGTTCTTTCAAACGTATTTTACGGCACATAATAGACGATGCAGTTACTCAAAGGTATCTTCTAAAATAAAGAGGGAGTAGATTCAATAATTTTATTTCATTTAAAAGATTAATCTGAGGATTTAATCTTGTTTCAATTAAAAGTGGTCAAAAAAAAAAAAAAAATGGCGTGAAAGTGCTTGCTGTATTGTTTTTGTTGCGCTTCAAAATTTTCATATCTTTACTCGGCAACTTATTTTGATCGTTTTTGCAATTGGAAATTGGAAGCATGCATCTAGGGCTAATAGTTGTGAAAATAGAGGTATTGGAGGCGAAGCTGGAACACGTTGCCTGTGTAAACATAACAAAATGTTTGGATGCAAAAGTGCAGTTATTCTGTGTTTTAAACACCCCATCTCATTAGTTAAAAGTTTAGTCAATGAAATTCTGAAATCACTTAGATTCATAAAATAGCGAAACTTTAATTGGTTTAGAATTTATGATGGTTAATGTATCAGGCATAAAAATGATTTTCTGTATTTCAGCATTTGCATCAAACTTTAATTAAAGTATATTCTGTCATTATTTTGATGGATTTTAATAGTTTTTGAAATGAACTATAGCTCTCGATTGACATTTTTGTTTACTAGTTAGCGTATATCCTGCTTTTACAATATGAGGCCCTAAATCCAGAACTTTTTTCCTTAAAAATCGAAAAAAAAGGGGGAACTTTTTTTCGTTTTTTTTCCAGTTATAAAAGTCCAAAATTGTTAAGGTTTGTTTTTGAAAACGTAGTACTTTCAGTTTAGCCTTTCTTAAATGGTTTTTTGCTGCCATATTTTATACGTAAAAAAGCGTTTTGCTGTAATTATGCAACAATCCTTTAACATCCACGTTTGATTGACGATGCTTCTTTTATTATTTTCACTAGCTGCGTGCCCGGTATTGCACGGGCTACTCAAAAAATGAAAGAGATGTCCAACTGATGTTTTTGTATTACTCGGACATCAGTTTCTAAAGCGCTAAAGAGCAAATAAATACGCGTAATGCAAGGTTTGCAAAACACCAGTAGAGCATATTTTTGTCAAAAATCTCTTTAACGTTAATCATAGTTATCAATGATACAAGTTATGAGTATTTTCAAATAGCACAAAAGATGAAAATGTATGCATTATCAACTATAATCTGTGCTCACGTTAAAATGAATTACATCTGATAGACTATATCTGAACTTTTTATGTACAATTACAATCAGTTTTTTATATAGAATGACACATACTTTTTGGTTGATTACGTGAAACTAAAGCTCCAAGACTAAATAATTACCAATAAGCATTAATTTAATACCAAGTCATCAGATTCCAATTTAGCTTTAGTTAAAATCCTTAAAAACAATCTTTTTTGTTCAACTCTGTTTCACAAAGAAATCCAAACAATCTTAATTTAACATGTTCTTTTAACGATATAAACGGTATTTCAAAAATAGAAACAGGAAGCAAAAAGAGAGTTATTACAATTCGAAAACTCACTCATGTGACGGAAAAAAGTCCAACAAAATAAACATAATTAGTCGCACATCCTAAGCGTACCAAAATATGAGGCCGGTGAATGATAAACTTACACTACAATCAATAAACATAGCTAAAGAAACAACTTTCATATGCTGAAAAGAGTTAAGAACGTTGAATGTAAAAAATAAAAAAAAGGACAGACGATAAAATAAAGGCTATGTCCGAATAGAGCAACCAATTTTAAACTAATGAAATTCTAGATGGAATCGCTGTTTTAAGATTCGCAACTCTAGCACTCGAATATGCTACCTTTCGGTAATTTACATAACTGCCGAAAAAACTAAAACATTGCGTTCCACGTATGTCTGTTGAGTAAACATAGGCAGTTTGTTATGAGTATTTATTAACGCATTCGATATGTCTTGGATTGCTTTCAGCAATAGAAAGTGTTTTTACCCTTAATGTTTTTCTCAAGCTCCTCAAAATAATGTTAGTCTTTATTATTTCCATCTAAAAAGTGAGTTGACTGTCGTAAATGGCGTGAAATCCTAAACAAAGAAAAACTCTGGATTAACAAACTTCGCATTTGCAAGTCTATTCGAAGCATTTTTTTTTTTTTGGAAGAGGATAACTTTATACAAGGTAAATTTTTTTATTGTTTTGTGTGAGTTTGTAAGAATGTTTTATTTTTTATCTTAAGCTCAAAAGAAGGATTGTATGCAGTATTATCGTAGAACGGAATGAAAAATGTTTAACGCTGAGAATTTTCATCGTCAAAATAGTGCGATTATATTTTAGGGCTATAGTTTTAGTATTGTGCTAGCAAAGAACACTTGCTTGGCGAGATTTTGCATGTCAGTTGTAAACCATTTTTACTTTTTATCATGTGTGGATTAAAATGATAGAAAGATAACAGAATTCGATAAGTTTAAAGAAATAATGGAAGATCAATTAAAAAGAAAACTACCGCCATGTATCCGTGAGAATTTTATTGATGATGCATGACAGAATTAAATCATAACTCAGAAATTAGAAACATACGAAACCGAATGTAAAACAATTAGCGCTAGCCAAACAAAACAAAGATCTTTCATCTTCCTCTTTTGATAACACTGATAAACAAAGGTTTATTTACATGAAATATTTATAGTGTTCACATGGCTACAATAAAAATGTAGTTTCATCAAGAATTGATAAATTTTGAAATCGACATCGTAGAAATGGCTTCTTACAACTACGAACTATGAGGTTTGTATTAATTTCTAATGTTCAGTAATGCTTCTTGAATTCTCATTTCTTTTTACATGGGCCAGAATATCCATAAGACTTTGAAAATTGATTTAAAAAGAATAAAACAAAAAAGTCATGCATACAAACAAAAATTACTAGGCTTATTAGCATTTTCTACGCTACGGCGTGCGTTTGTTTTAGTTTTTTCGTCCGCCATTAGACAGTGACCGCAGTGCCCCCTATAGCTCGTTGGAGTTGCGAATTTGGACAGCAGACAAAAAAATCTCTTTTAAAACAATTATTAGAATTTTACTTGCTCACGCATATGCAAGATGGCAACAGGAGAGAAATAAAAATTCCTGAATAACGTTATGTTAATTAACGTTTTAATTAATATCTCCGCTAATTAAAGTCGCACAATTACGAGATTGGTCCTATTGTTTTCTTTGGAAATTTTCGAATTGATCGGTATCTCGTTTGACTCTCGATTCGCAGCGGTTCTCGAGAAGATCGATCTTCAGACAGACAGACAGACAGACAGACGGACGCGAACAGATTTTAATATTATAGTGGATATGTATGCGATACAAAGCCTATTGAACAAAAGTACAAAATTATTTTTAGTAAAAATATGACTTATTTATTGTATCGATCGGCACATCGCATAATAATAAAAAGCGACATCTGTGGACTACATTTGACTTTTGTTTTAGCATTATGAAATATAATTTCATTCAGATTGATCAAAAAATTAGATTAATTTAGTGCAACATTAGTGAAACCCAGGAAAACGTGACAATTTTGTGTCATAATCCAAAATCTGGAAAAATCCCCAGATCAGGAAAAGTCGCGGCCCCGCGTATTCTTGATTTGAGCTCCCATTCTGTGTAACATATTTTTAAAAAAAATCGGAGTTTTTATATTATTTTTACTGTTTTACATATATTTTAAGGGCATTTTACGCATTGCTTAGTTTATCAATGTCAGAGTCTTAAATATAAGCCATTTTACTCACAATCCAAACACCTTTTTTTTTATAAATTATAAACTCCCAATATTTATTTTAAACATTTCAAGTTCACAAAACTTGAGAAGTAGTAAAACAACATATTTATTGATCTGATCATTTACCAATAGGGATTAGTTATATGTTCTTTAATGACAAAATTCTTCACATTAAATGTAACTTACGACAAAAGGATTGGACAATACGTATGTTTTATCTTGCGCATTTAATAATTTTGTATAATCTTTGCTGTCAGAATAAACCTCTACAATCGCACATTTTTCGGCAAAAGTAAAGGCCACATCGCATTCTAACTAGCCCTTGGGAAAACAATTTTGTTCGATTCTCACTCTCCGCTCGTTCTTTACCCCTAAAACGAATCGATGCTAATGATCACCACGCCTCCTTGTGTAATTTTCCGGCATCGCTTCGCTTCCACATGAAGCCCATGGGATGCAACTTCTACTTTTTTAGCGTCTTTTTTTTATTAGAATTCGTGACCTGAAAGGTAAAAAAGGAGAAAAAGTGTTTAAAGTCTCTATTTTGGTCAAGATTTTTTTTTTATTCAGTCACCCTGATTTCAAATGAAGTCTCCCAGGACTGATTACTATTCGTTGAATAAGTAAATCAATGTTTTTATCAAGCTCATTCAAACATACATCACAGTTTAACCATAATTTAATGTCTCCTGTTTTTAACATTTTTCCCGTATTTAATTTTTTTTCTCGTTGGTCCCTAATTTCTTCAATCCTGTTAGTGTTAAGTAAAAAAAGAAATAACAACGTATAATAGCACAAAACTGGAGATTACCACAGACACGTGTTTCAGGGTTGCAAGTAACCCCTTTTTCGTTGCAAAATAAGTGAGTTTATGGATGAAAAAACATCCGACAAGAGCCAAAAGTTGGAAAAATTTTATCTTTTGTTTCACAAGCTCACTTATTTTGCATTGAAAAGGGGGTTTCTTGCAACCGCGAAACGAGTGTCTGTAGTAATCTGCAATTTTGTACTATTATACTGTGACATTTCTTGTTTTGCTTTTCAAGCACAAAGGTATTCATTCAACGCTACTGTTAGTGTTATTTTCTCCTGTATATAACATTTTTCAACTTCCCGCATTAAACCTATTTAATTTACTAATATAGTTTTTTTCAGCGTGAAGTTAATTTTAGCGTACAATAAATATGTTGCAGAATTTTTTTTTCTTGTTTAGATGTAATTCTAGACAAGTTATTTTATTCTCATAACTTGTGAAATTTTATCGAATGTAATCATATTCGTATTTTCTTTGTTTTGCACTTAAAATTCGGGGGGGGGGGGAGTAGGTTTGACGCGTTTTAAATAGGCATTGGAGAAAGCTTCAAGGACCAACCCAAATTGTTAAGGCTTTAACAAGTGTCTTTAGAATGGTGAATAAAATTTATTTAGATGACGGAAAAAGTTTGAAAATTTTACTGCTGTCGTTACAGTATTCGCACTGTAACGCGGCTGACAAGGTCTCTCGTCGGCCCTGTAAGTATTACTTTCCGTGGTAATCGTAAATGCCAAAAACAGGATGTTCTGAGAGGGAAAAGCTGGTTCACAAGAGTTCTTACTTGTAAAAAAAAAATAATTTGAATTCTGTCATCTGGAATTAAAATTATGTTTTTCGCAATCACGAGTGTGTGTGTATGTAGGCGTGTGTGTTTGTGTGTGTGGGGGGGGGTATGTATGTGTGTAGGCATGTGTGTTTGTGTCTGTGTGCAGGCATAGTGTTGGTAGTTGTGTGTATGAGTGTTTGTGTGCGTGGGAGCAGGGTATGGTGTAAATGTGTGTAGGCATATGTGTTTGTGTCTGTGTGCAGACATGAATGCGTGGGTAGTTGTGTGTATGTGTTTGTGTATGTGTCTGTGTGTGCGTGTGTGTGTAGTTGTGCATGTATGCGCATGTGTGTAGGACATGGATGCAACCTGGAGGCGGTTTTCGCTATACGAAAAGCATCGTGAGGAGCCGATCGACGGTGATGCTGCAGAGGGTGCTGGCGGGAAAATAAAATGATAGCACATCAAAACAGTCAAATGAAAGCAATAAGCAATCGTGATTGCTCAAAAAAAAAAAAAAAAAAAAAAAACACTAAGCTAAAAAATAAAGAGTTTTATAGGATCTAACTATCTGAAACGCTATTTGCACTCCCGATAACTGCTGATTTTTTTAACCATTTATAAGACATAAAAAATCATAAAACTTTTGATGCGCAAATGTCTAAAAAACTGTCTGGGGTACGCTACCGTTTGCAGGTATACGGCAGTATCTGCGCAAATGAGTTCTCGAGGTATTAGAAGAAATGTGTGTTGGATTGAATACTAACAATGGGAAAATGTTGGCATTAGACGTCTTTTTCGCGTCTTTTTTTCAGCGGAAACCAAATAAGCAAGCTTGTATAAGTACAAAAAATGACAAAAATTCAAAAAAAAAAAAAGAAAAGAAAAATGAAAGATTTGCAGTTATTACCTTTTACCTGCTCATGGCAGTACAAGCTACGGGATAATGCACTGCAAGAATTTTACTTTTATATATATACAATTTTGGCAAACTAATGTTCACAAAATATTTACACATTAGAACCTTTTTTCCTCACAACTATTAAAGAAAGCTTTCTTTTTCAACTTAAAATAGTGTATTTTATGAATACTCGCTGAAACGTAGACTGCTTTTATGAAGAGAAGTAATGCTGCAAAAATGCTGTAAAAGAATCGACAAAAATAAATTTCTCTAAAGCGTTTTCTAAAAAAATAATTCTTTTAGTAAAAATCTATGTAGAAAAAGCTGTTGAGGGTGGTACCTTTAAGCTATTAACCGTAAAAATGGCTCATTTTCTGCACTTAAAACTATTGATCGCAATTTCACCAGTTCTTAAATATCCCTCAGAATGCTTTTTTTAAAGCTAGTTCAGAAAACTTTTTTCAAATTAAAGAAATCCTTTTTTTAATCGATGTATCGCTAGGAAACTTTAACATTAGAAATCCCTGAACATAAACGTAAAAAATAGATATTGAAAATTCTAAAATATGAGGGAAAAAAATCTGCGACTAAAAGTTATAAACTCTTGGGGAGTTACTATCTTTTCGGAACAGCCCACGCTGTTATGGACACATTTCATGCTTCAAGTGTTTTCAAGTAGCTGCGTGATACTGAAATAAGTTTTGGATTTTTTTTAGTTACTCATTTTGCTTAAGCTCTACTTACTGAACGTGTAAAAGTAAAACGACTTCTACAAAGAGAAAATAAATTATGAAATAATAGTTTTTAAACAGTGTTTAAACAAGCACAAAAAAATCATTGTATGTGAAGTTGAGTGCGGGAGCAAAAGCCCTAATTAATATACATGTGCCAACTGGGCGCAGACCCTTGGGTTCTCGAGGTTTAGGGCCACATTTATTTTTAAAGTTATATTATAGGGAACAGAATTTTCATTTGATAGGCTTTAAATATAAAATTGCAGTTAGCATCATTCAGTGTATTTGCATTATAAATTATTTCAGAGATTAACTTTTGAATTAGATTGTAGTTTGTACGAAATGATTAAGGGTCATTCCATATTGACAAAGGTAACACTCACAGCTGTTTTTGTAATTCTTTTTGTTTGAAACTTTAGGAATTAAAATGTAATTTATGGTGGAATGTTTTGATTTACAATTTAGGATAATGTGGGGCAAAGTGAAATGGTTAAGATGGCTGAGTTTTTTCAAAATGAACGAATCGGAAATTTGTTTGGAAAATTACAGTACACAAAGAAAGAACAATGTATTTTGCAATAAATCTTGTTTTCAAACAGTATTTTTTATTTTTGGCAATAAATTTGTGTCTTCAAAAAAAGTGGAAAATTTTCACTTTTTTTTCCATGGGGCAAAATGAAAAATAAGATATTTTTCTAATAAAATATCTTCTATTCGATTATAACACATATTTTGATCAAAAGAATCAGTAAATAAATGGTTGAATGACTAATTTAAGATAATGAAACAATAAACAAACAATTAAATGAATAAAACAATATCTGAAGAAAAATAAATGAGCGGGTAAGCGAATGAATGAATAAGGAAATAGAGAATTAATGAATAAATAAGTGAATAACTAATTGAAAGAATGTAAGTGAGTTAATTAGTAAATGAAAGTTTAAGTGATTTATAGTAAATGATTTGAGTGAGTAAATGAAACAAACTGTTTCAATTTGCCCCATCGACTTTGCCCCGCATGTACTTGACTAATTGTACAATTTATTTAAAATACAAATAAGCCTAATATTAACTAAATTAATGCTGCATTGAACATTAGGTAGCCTCAATTAATACTTGAAATGTTAATAAGAAGAACTTCATCATTTTATAGCAACAAAAGTAGTTTTTGACTTGCAACAAAATATTACAATATGAGTAACAATTTTTATAAAAAATGAATGAATTACTAAACGCTTTAATCTTCGTCGTATTTTTTCCTGACTGGAATAGACTGCATATAGTACAACATAGTTAAAATAATACCAAATTGGTTGGGCTAAAAGCATAGCATATATTTCCCAATTCACTTTGCCCCATGTTCCCTACATAGTTAATATGTGTCATTTCTACCAAGAATTTGAAGCAAAATAGCTGCTAATAGATATTTTTTAAACAAAAATGGCACTGTGACTAACGTAACATTTTTGTAACACATAAAATGATGCTCATGTTATGAAGCCAATCTCTCTAAAAGCTGAGCAAGTATTTAACATTGGCTGATGTATTTGAAAAAGGCGAGCAATTTGCTTTAAAAATATGCTATACATTTATTACAGTAGAAATGTCTTTGGTCCTGAGTGTTACTCTTACTTAAAACGGCGTATGACTATCATAGCGTGTTTAACGTAACCATCAAAACACTAACACCATATACATTTAACAATAGTTATTGAAATAAATATCCAACACTTACGGTACTTTTACACTCTTTAAAGCTTTTTATACTGTAATATAGCTCCTTTCTTTTGTTTAAATCAGTGTCAGAAATTGAATAGAAGAATTTGTTTTGTTAACTCAATTTGGAACAGTCAAAAAAGGAAAAGAAATAAATAAGGCTTTTCCAACTTCAACAACATCAGTTATGGGCCAAAAAGTCCTTAACATCATTCTTTTAAAAAAAGGTAACTTTATACAAATAACAAGTCTAAATTTTCATTAAATTTTATTTTGCCGGGTCCTTTCAGCTTTTGCAATGGCCTACTTCTCAGTCTGACCACGCATTAACTTCATTTGTTTTGTATTTCACTTACTGTTTACAGGCCGTGATTAACAAATAATTAAATAAATTTACATCCAGGTAAGAAGGCATTTTGGTGTGTCGGATATCATTGCAAATGTTTTAATTTCTAAATCATCATTGCTGAATTTTTCTGTTGTATACAATCGCAGTGCAAATTGTAACTAGCATGTAGCATCTTAGAATGCTTTTAATGAGCTTTATTCCTTAATTTTGGTGTTTAATGGAGAAGTTTCGACAAAAAATAATTCAAGTAACAGCTCTCTTATTTGAAAGATGTCTTTCTATTTTCTGAATTTGCTAGCTTGGATTCTCACGTTGAATGCATGTTCAAGAGTGTACTTATTTCGATTTACCTGCCCTTCTTCTAAGAGATCTAATTCTTCTTTACTTTCTTTTCTTTTTAAACAAGTCTTCCTTAAATTATAGGTTTTTTTTATAATTATGAAGGCCTTTTAAAAGGTTGGTCTTCTTTATAAAGACAGATAGTAGAGTGATTTTACAGCCTAAATATTTCAAATTAATTTTAATATGTTATTTATTCAAAGTAGTAAATGAGAAAAAAACATTAAATTAAGAAAGTCTTAGATAGTTATAGTCGTTTTTAAATTGCTACATTGTCACATCTAAACGGTTACGTTAAACACAGCTCAACTGTTACGTTAGTCACTCTAATTTTTCGTATCTACTACGTCTGAAATAAATATTTTGCACTTTTTAAGTAGATATGATGCAGATGTAAGAAAATAAAGAGTTTTAGCCTGTCTACCGTGTTGGCTTAGCTTTAAAATAGAAAACAGTGCAATTTTGTGACTAACGTAAGAAAACATAAACAATGAATGACTGAGTCAATAAAAACAGTACTAATCTTATAAATAAAGTGAAAACAATAAAACATGAAATGCTAAAATGCTGAATAAAATCAAAAGTCACAATTAAGGCTTCGGGATAATTTTTTCTGAGGCTGCGGTTGACATTTCTGTGGAATGACCCTTTATTGGCATCAATATCGCATCCCTACTCAGAACTGACAATTTCAACCTGATGAGATTTATCAATATATTACAGCCACTGAGCAACAAGCCATTTCCATGCGCAACATGCTACTCCCTGCTACTGAGCACAACGCTTTCGATAATTTCATGATAGTTTCTCTTTAATAATCGTTTGGACCTTGAAAAAAGTTCTCTCGAAGTTTTAAAATGAATAAGAATGCCTTCCTCAGTTAGATGTAGCGACAGCAGCAGTTTTATTGCTAAAGAATAATCTTTCATATCGTAGTTCCCATTGCTATACGTAATGAATGATAATATTGTTTTTCTTGTTTTTTCGGAAAAAACACGAAGACACTATGGATTCCTTATCCCGTAGTTTATACCTTACTTTAGTCAATGTGATGCTTATCATTTATAATTTTCTCTCAAAATCAATTACAATGAGAAGAAAGTTGTGTTAAAGCACTCGTATAGCGGCCTGGATTCGAATCAAAACCACAAATGTCCATTCTAATCTGGAGTAGCCACGAAATATGTGTTTTTAAATAACCTTTTCGAAAAGAAATGTATTTATATATTTATATGCATTGATTTAGTCTCATTAATATTCCTGACAGAAAGCTGTCGTATGTAGGAAGGACAATAAAACTGTAATTATATTTTTAAATTAAATTTAAATTCTCCTTTAATTATATTTTTAAATTAAATTTAAATTCTCCTTTAAATTGATCTAATGGACATGTTTTTCTTTGATTAAAATCGTAGTGAACATGTTTGTTTTTGAACGAATTAAGAACCTTAAAACATTCACAGACGTCCACCAAAACCTCAACAGCAAGCAGCACAAAGCTTGACAATGTAGATCAGTTCCAGGTCACGTGACCAGAATGGGCCTCCTATTGCCCTTAAAAAAAAAAAAAAAAAAAAAAAAAAACAGAAGTAAAGAGATTCGAACTCAATTATAATGCTTCTCAAACTTAGTTTTAAGCTAAACTAAAAAATAATTGTGAAATAATTTTTGGCTTCTCTTTTCGCATTCAAAAATTACGTCAAATGATACTTTTACGAGTATATGTCCAGCACTGATTATCATAAACGTCTCCTGCCCGTTGAAGGAATAATAGAATTATTCTGATAGTTCTCAAGAAGTCTTAAAAGTAAGCAGAAAGAAATATTTCTTTTTCCTCTCTGAAACAACATGCAAACATATTTATGCATTTTACTGGCTTCCTTGAGAAATAGTGTGAATAGCTATGCAGAATTTGAATTTGAAGCCTTAAGAATTTGCATTATTTTGATGCATTCAAACAAAATTTTTTGTTTAAAAAATCTCGGCGAGGACATTTCATTCCTATTTTTAGCCCTCCTTTCTCCTACAAGTCTAATATGAAAAAAAATGGAAAAAAAAAACTTTATGTATAGTAGAAAAATCGGTAAAAACAAAAATAAATAAAATTATAAAATAAATTTTGTTAAAAAAAATTAAGGGTTTTGAGACAGGGACCTTTGTTTGTGTGTCGGCCTGTGTTTTTCCGTCCTTCTATCGCCCCCCCCCCCCCTCATCTCCGTATAAGTTTTGAGAGAATACTTCGATTGGAACAAGAAATTCTAGGTTATTCAGATCTCAGACAGGAAACGTTTTTCCGATTTTTCATTTTTTAATTTGAACAATTTCCTGCTCAATTTTAAGCAGTTCAAAAAAGCTTAGCACAAGCACCTGCGGAGAAAGTTCATGCCTCAAACGAAATGGCGGATTAGTTATAATTAAGGTTTCTAATCAAAAAGCTCTCAATGGAAGAATATGTTCCGAAAGTATTTTTTTTTTTCTCTTTTGATTTGCCTATTTTAAAGGCCTTTTTGGAAAAATTCAAAAACTTTACCATTAACGTCTATGTAAAAAAAATAATAATAAAACTTATCTTGGAACCAAAAAATCTATCAAAAATTTAAAAAAAAAAAAAACCCTGGGGAGATTCAGAATACATTTTAATAGTAGTTTTCAAGAAATAGGGAAAATGTTATTAATGTAATTTGAATATTATTTTTTGTAGACTTAACATTGACGAAAGTTAAAGATTGATTTACTGAATCAAAATGAAGTGAATTTTAAGTCAAAATAATTTTATTGTGTATAATAAATCTTTGTTGAGATGACTTTTTAAATTTTCGTTGTAAAGTTTTAATTAATTAATTTTATTTTTAACAACAGCAAATTCAAAGTGCTTTTTTTATGAGAAAGAAAAAGCTGCAAGCGGCTTTTTTTTTTTGAAATACGTACAAATTTTTTAGATGAACAATTTATTTATTTATTTTTATTCTTCCCTTTAATTTATTCTTTTTATATTTTGATAATGACCAAAAAAAAAAAAAAAAAAAGTCCGTGGCGCTTTATGTCTCCCCCCCCCCCCCACACACACAAAAAAGGTGTTGCAAGCTACTTTATTTTTTATAAACATTATGTATCTGGGTGTTGTTCAATTCCTTTTTTTTCTGCTACTAGCAAACAATTAAAGTCAGTACAACTGGTACTTTTTCTTAACATGTTTATTTATTTTTTGAGATGACACTTCTAATTCTAGGGTGCGATATGTTGGTTTTATAGGGAATTAAATTAAACTAGATTTTCAGAGGAAATGTTACATACCAGTGATTCATAAATCAACTTTTTCTTAGTTAGTGGATTACAGTTCCATTTCCTGCTAACTAGTAGATTGTAATTCAGCCTAATATTCTTAACTAATGGACCATAACTCAACTACTTCTTAATAGAGGATTGATATGTAGTAAATTTTCATTCAGAACATTTTCTCTAAAGAACAGTAGTAAATAAAGCTAGAATTAAAAGGTTTCACTCACCCAAAAATCCATTTTGTATAAGTTAAAAATTTTAAATAGGTTTTCAAGTCATAGTCAGATCTTCTTTTTTAAAGTACTCAGCCCATTTTGTACAAACGGTAAAGAAATTCATTCTTTTTTATTTATGTGAATCCTTTTGATCGCGAACTAAACTGAATCGATTATTTCAGAAAGGGCATAAGTCCAACTAATGTAACTTTCCAGGAATCAATAAAAAATGATTATTTCATTCAGAAATGAACTAAATTCTACGAAATTTTTTATGACCAATCTAGCCACAAGTAGAATCATTACCTCACCTTAAATTATGTTTCATTTCTTCACTGAAATTAATTACTTTTTTTTTTTTTTTTGAAATTTGGACTTATGCTCTTTCTGCAATAAATGTAATGGAAGACTAGTTTAGAGTGATGAAAATGTAAATCAAGTGAAACAGACTTGTAGCTCTATGATTTATATACTAAAAAATATTATAACTGTGAAAAAAATAATTAGTGAAGTCCGTATTCATAAATTCCTTATCTTAAGAAGATGCATCGTGTATTTTCCTTTTTCTATTGTCTCGTATTAGTGAAATAATAAAGTCTGGTATAAAACTTAAAAAAAAGAAAAAATACAAAAATAACAAACTGAGATAAAAAGGAAAAGTTTTACATGTGTATAAAACTATGTTCATGTTTGTATTCACCTAATACATCCTCCATGGAATTTTTTTTTCTATCCTTCTCTTGTCTAGTTTTGTGTACCAAGTTCGATGTACATATTAGTATGACTATGTTCAAAGTTGCACTGAATAATAATCTTGATATTTGTTATTTTTTCCAACAACATGAAAATTTTCTCTTTATACTTATACTGACAAAGGTAGTTCAGCCGACAAGCGTTACTTTGCAATATTCTCTTGAAAACCGTCTATAAAATAGCTAGTCTGAAACCGTTCCTTTGATGTTCTCTCGAATATTTAAACATCATGAATGTTGATAATTGAAAACATTTGATGCCCTGTGGAACCTTTTTCCAAAATCTGAATTAGGGAGATGAGTTCTCTTAAAAAATGAAGGACATCTGTTTTAGCAGCTACAGATTTCATTGTTTTCAACAGATGTGACGGTGAATCTTGATGTGTTGTTATTGAATCTCTTGAAGTGTTGTTCTTATTTTGACCAGCGTATATCTCACTGAAAGCATACAGTTTTTTTTCGCAGTTCCTAGACTGATACTTAAAAAAAAAAAAAAAAAAAAAAAAAAAAAAAAAAAAAAAAAAAAAAAAAAAAAAACTGAGAAATTAGCGAATTTTATTCCGATTTTGTGATTTCGAATCCCCCTCCTTACCCCCCGAACTGACGAACCTATCATTACCGAAATTATGTTAGATCAAAGGAGTTATATTTTTTTAACTTCATTATGCCAAAAAATCTAGTTCATCTATGATCTTGCCATTGCGTCGTACTATTTCTTCCTTCGCGTTTAGTGCAGAAAGGGCATAAGTTCGAGATTTATGCCCTTTCTGCACTAAACGAAAAATGTGACCCCTAAATAAAGTGCTTTGTTGTACAAGGATTGACTTCTCTGCTACACTAGTCGATGTCTCGACATACAAATATGGGAAAATCACAGCTAACTCAATTTTGAAAAAAAAATGTGACTTATGCCCTTTCTGCAATAATCGATTCAACTTGAAGTCTTTTGTCGTATCACATGTGCATTTGACTTCCCTTTTTTAGCAGTGTATTGCAAGTCAACATCATTTTCTTAACTAGTGATCTATAAATAAATAAATAAATAAGTTCAACTTTTTTAAGGGGTTCCGAGACACAAAAATCGGGAAACTTTGGAATTATTATTTTTTTATCATTTAAAATACTTCTCCGTTTTCTTCTGCTTAAAAGGACGTTTGAATCTTGTTTCTATCTTAATTAGAGCGAAAGATTATTTGTTTTGAAGAATTATTTTTGTTGCATGCATTTACCTAATATTATATTTAACTTAAAAACTTTAACCGCGTTTTTCTCCATGATGCAATTTTATCCGATTTTATTTTCTCTTAAAAGTCAAGAATTGATAAAGATAAAGTAATGAAATTCAGAGCTTATCTTTTTCAAAAAGTTTACTTTAAATTTGATTCGGCAAGTTTGCAAATAAAAACATTTACTGCAACAAAAAAAAAAAAAGTAGTGTTGAATTTTTCGAAATTTTTCTTCAAATATTTTCTATTTTTTATTGAAATATTTTTTTTAAATCACCGAATATAAATTAAAGCTTACATGTTTGTGAATGATGTTATGGGAAAAAAATGAAAAATGACCAAGAGTATTTTGAGTTGTAGCGATTTAAAGCAACCTCATTTGAAAAAAAAACTTAAATTAAAAAAAATCAATATTTATTTTATGATTTTTTCTATTAAATACATGGTGAATCAATGCAAAAAACTTCAAAACTCTAAACTGTTTAATATTTTTTTTTTTTTTTTCAAAATGTGTCCCGAACTTCCTTAAATGGATTATGGAAATACCTCTTGCTCTTCTGAAATAGTGGATTTAAATTAAACACTCCTTTCATAACTAGCTTATAGTATTTCAACTTCCACATAACTAGTGGATTATGATTCAACTCTCTACAAACTGTTTTGAATTACGATTCTACAACCTACTTTAAACTGGTGTATTGTAAGTCAACTTCCTCTTAATAAGAGGCTGTATAGCTGTAATCCACTGATTAAGAGGAAGTTGAATTATATTCCATTATTTTAAAAGAAAGTTGAATTATAATCCATTATTTCGGAAGAAAGTTGAATTATAATTCATTACTTTAGTAGAAAGTTGAATTATAATCCATTATTTAAGATGAAAGTTGAATTATAATTCATTATTTAAGAGGAAGTTGAATTACAATACGCTAGTTAATAATACGCTGTATAATTGTAATCCACTCGTTAACTAGTGTGTTGTACTTCAACTCTCACACCCCTATTTAAACTAGTTGAATGTGATTTTACTCAGATGTGCCCGGAGCGTAACTTTTTGGGAGTATTCACAATTTACCTAAGGGTCATTCCATGTCAAGTGATCCAAAGTTTTCCCCTCACCTTTTTGTATTTCTTTGAAATTTGGCTCATCAATTGTACCCTTTGAAGTAATCAAAAGTCCAAATTTTTAGATTTTTATCTCAATTATTTTTTTATTTATGACACTTTGATTTTTCGAAAAACCCTTCTTTTTTTCATAGATGCTTGAACATAAAATGGACGATAACTCAGCACCAAATATAGATAGAAAGATTTGGTAAAAAGTACTTTAAAGTACATTAGTTGCTGTTTAACAAGATATGCAACAAGACTGATTTCAAAAAAATTTGATTTTTAAAAAATGAAATTTAAATTTTAAATTTTTTAGAAAAGGTATAATGAATTTTTTTTGTAAAATTCTCAAAAATTTGTGTGTATTTTATCTTTGTTTGTGCAAAGTTTGAAGTTGGGATCTCAATAGGATCATATTTTTATGAATTTTTAAATAAAATTTGACTTATATAATAAAAACATTTTTAAGATTCTAACAAGTTAAATATGGGGTTATCTTACTGGGGATGGTCTAGTAAGTAGTAATTGATCATGACTATGCTTGAAATGAGCTGACATGAATTTGTAGATTAGTAGTTTTGGTTTTTATTTATTAATTTTTTTCTTACATTTTGAAAAGTTTTGAAAAAAAAAAAAAAACATTAAAAGTGGTGGTGGGAGGGGGGGGGGGGAGCTTACCAATCTACAAATTCATGTCAGCTCATTTCAAGCATAGTCATGATCAATTACTACTTATTAGACCATCCCCAGTAAGATAACCCCATACTTAACTAGTTAGAATCAGAAAAATATCATTATTTCATAAGTCAAATTTTAATTAAAAATTTATAAAAATATAATCCTATTGAGATCCCAACTTGAAACTTTGCACAAATAAACATAAAATACACAAATTTTTGAGAATTTTTTAAAAAAAAAATTCATTATACCTTTTCTAAGAAATTTAAATTTAAAATTTGAATTTCATTTTTTAAAGCTGAAATTTTTTTGAAATTAGTCATGTTGCATATCCCATTAAACAGCAACTAATGTACTTTAAAACGCTTTTTACCAAATATTTCTATCTATATTTGGTGCTGAGTTATCGTCCATTTTATGTTCAAGCCTCCATGAAAAAAAGAGGGTTTTTCGAAAACTCAAAGTGTCATAAATAAAAAAAAATAGAGATAAAAATCTAAAAATTTGGACTTTTGATTACCTCGAAGGGTACAATCTTTGAGCCAAATTTCAAAGAAATACAAAAGGGTGAGGGAAAAAATTTCCCAAATTTTGGATCATTTGACATGAAATGACCCCTAATGAAACTGAAAATTTTCCGAATTAAAAACGGTTATGCATTCATACGCACATCTGATAAAAAGGGACATTCAGTCTTTCAAAAATTCCAATTTGCAAATATGTCTTCAAATTTGCCGAGTCATCAGGCAAAATTTATCGGATAAGGGGTTTTTTCAGAGGTCAGAGTGACCTTCTACTGGGGTGCAGTTAGTTTCACTCCCTCTTTTTCAGTAATTGATTGTAATTCAGAACATATGCACTAGAGAGCTGCAGTGGCGTGCACGGGGGGGGGGGGGGAAGAAAGGACACAGGTTGGCTCGGGCCCGAGTCTGAAGGGGGCCCAGTATTTTTAAAACTAGGCGTGAAGTATAGGGGCAAACAATATAGGGGGACCCGGAAAAATCATTTGTGACAGGTCCCAAAATTTCTGTGCACGCCCCTGGAGAGCTATAATGCAAAAAGTTAGAATCAAGGTTTTTACTAACATTAAAAACCCATTACTGTACACTTCGCATTACTTCTAAACTTGAAATAGGATTTCAAAATATTTTCGCTATAATATCTCGAGTATTCAGCACATTTCAGAAAAGTATTCAAAATTTTAATCATTTCTCTTGAATCGTTTTAATCGCTAACTAAATTAATTTAACCTTTTTTACTATGGAGCATCCACACTTAAAACGTCAGTAAATTGTGGAGATCATGAATTTATTACTAAGTTTCTTTTGAATGCGTAACCGATGGTAATAAGATTCAAAGCAAAACTAACCAAAAACTTATTTTATTGAAATTCGAAAGGGAAGAGAAAAGCGAATGAAAGTAGTTTTGCAAAATGTAAACATTTGTAAGTCATTTTATTGGCTTCCTTTTGAACGAATACCAAACATAAAAACCCAATTTAAATAGAGTTGTTTTTCCCTCTTGTGATATTTGAAATTTAATGGAATGGGCTGCTTGGTGAGCCCTTGGTTGAAATATAAAAGGGACTTAGTTTGGGAAAAAATACGTAAGTCAATGGGGTGAGTAATCTCGACCATTCTAAAAGAAAAATACTAATGTTTCAACAAGTTGAAGTTAAGGAAAAAAAAAAAAGAAAGAAAGTCGTTTTATTCAATAGGTTTTCAAAACGCATGAAAACTTATTTGTAATGAAGGTGTGTTTTCATAGGGAAATGTTTCGAGCAAATGATTTTCTTGCTTTACACAGATCTTGTTCTTAAGGTTTTGATTTAATGAGTTTTGTTTTCGAGTTAAGCCTCCGTGGCAAAGCAGTGAAAGCACTTGCTTCGTGTGCCGAGGGTTGTCGATACAATTCCTACCCGTGCCCCCCTGGGGGTTATTTCCCTCTTTTTGTGTTCTATAGTTTCCATTTTTACTTATCTGTGCCGCATTGTACTTTTTTACTGTCGAACACGGTAAAATGGTAGTTTTAAAATTTGTTTCCTTAGTAAATACAGTAAAACCTGTAAAGTTGACCACCTTTGTAAGTTGACCACCTATCTATGTTGGCCGCTTTTGTCAGGAACGGAATTAGTCCTATCTTGTATAATGAAGAAAAACCTCTGTAACTTGACCACCTTTCTATCTTGACCACCTGTCTATCTTGACCACTAATGTAACCCAAATTTGGTTTGGAGTATTGTAAAAAAACCTTTGTAAGTTGACCACTTGGTTTATTTTTTAAAACTTAATTTAGCAAATTATTTTATTTTATTATTATTTTTTATAGCTTTCCAAGAATATTTTTGATGCCAGACCAACTAAATAAAACAGCAGCATAACTAAACCTGCTTGTAAGTTTAACCACATTGGATAACTACTTAGAACCCTTTTATTCTCCAAACTTGTTTTTCTTTTGTTGTTCTATTTGAGATTACCTTTTGTACTCTCTGTTCAATGAAAACATGTGTCAGTAGAAAAGTACAAAGTATTTTTTTTTTTTTCAGTTGCAATATTTTGTGGCAACACTGGAATTGTGCTAGAGTAAAAGTTACTTGCTTTGCAGTATTTCTGGTGCAAAGGATTAAGAAATAGGACATTTTCATTTTCAACTGCCTTTTCGAACTATGAGAGTCCAATTTGTTGCTCTTTGTGTTATAGTTTTACATAAAACGGCGCCAAAAAGAAAGTTAATTAAACTTGAGATTGATAAAAAGTATGAAATATTAAAATTAACTGAAAAGGGAGAAACCCAGAGAAAATTAGCTGACACATATGGAATTTCCAAAACTAGTGTCTAATAAGTGCGCCAAACTTCAATAAGGAGTTATTTTGTTGATAAGTAGATCATCATGGTTATAAATGTATTAAATGTATATGAGGGAAAAAAAAGCGAAAAATTTGTTATTTTTGGTTAGCTATGAATTTTTAGGAACTATTAATATCAAATAACTTTTTATAAACAATGATTTCTCTTTTTTTTTTTTTGATCAATTTACTGAAATTTTAAATTTACATGACACATTATACGTCATTCTGAGAAAATAACCTCTAAAAATATTTGAAAACATTTTAAATTATTGTTTCAAAGTAATGTTAAACAATAAAAGTGAGTTGAACGGAAAGAGTAAGTGTTTAGTCAAAAAAAAAAAAAAAAAAAAAAAGAATACATAGTGCAAAAAAAAAAAAAAAAAAATCATGACCCCCTTTATAAGTTGACCACCTGTCTAAGTTGACCACCAAAGTACTGCACCGCAAGTGGTCAACTTACACAGGTTTCACTGTATTTTAAACAGCAGTGGTTTTCTGTGAAACAAATTGAGACTTCTCAAAAGTCTCAATTCTTGCGATTTAACATTTTACTAAATATGTATGAAATTTTAATTTTATCTTTCAGTTTTCATACACAATATGTTTGAAAACTGAAAGATAAAATTAAAATTTCATACATAATTATAAACAAAATATACGGTCAGCACTTAGTCTTTCTAAAAATGAAAAAAAAAATGATTCATTAACTATTACTTTTAATAGACCATTCTATAGTAATAGGATAAAAATACTCAAAACTAAAGAAGCTAACACGTGCAGAAGACAGAAATGGAAAGTAAGAATTTTCAGCGAAACTTTATAAGGGCAAAAATTATTTGCAGCAAAATATTTCTAGGGATGTAAATTTGATATCAAAATTTCTAGTTATATTCAGTCAGCTTCAAAAAATGCTAAACCAAATACATTTTAAAATTCATTGAAATTTATGAAATCAAATTCACGAATTAATAGTAATACATATATTTCATAAATTAGTTCATAAAGGCTGAAAATTGTCTTTGGTAAAAAATAGAAAACCAATTACTTAATGCTTTCCATACAAAATACGGTAACTAATTCATTTTTGAGGTGGGGATCACTATTTTTGCATTTTACTGGATGCCACACAAGCTGACCACGCCGCTGTTATCGTACCGCTGCGTATAATTTGCGGATTATCTGTTAAAAAAGTATCAAATTAATGAGGTGCGCGGATTATATGCTACTGCGAAAAACCAGAGCTTTTTCTTTTCTTATCACCAACGCATTGAACCTCAATCTTCACAGCAGACTCTACCAGTAGAGACAGTTTCGCTGCCTGTCGGTTCTTTATATTACATAGCTTGAATGTTTCCCTTACGCAATTCAGGGTATGATAAATAAACATTCATAAAGTGAAGGAGGGAACTTCTTTGTCTTTAAGTAATTTGCGTACTATAATCACGATTCCAAAAATAAAATAGTGTACCTTAAATTCATTTTGATTTAAATTAAAAGTTATTGTATCTTCACGTTTTTAATTTAGTTGCTCAAAAAGGAAGGTAAAATCCCAACTTCATTTTTGTACATCGTATTATCCACGGATTATACGAAGCGTTTTTATTTCTTTAGGTCGATTTGAGGACCTGCGGATTATACTCCGCATGAGATGATACACGGGAAAATACTGTCAATGTGCATAAATAACTGCCGAAATGTTTTAACAGTTAGACTAAATAGTGTCTGGTATAAAATAAAATAAGACACCGCATCGTTAACACTAATTAAATACGTATTAGTTTTATTTTTTGAATTTGGAGAGAAATTACAAATCAAGACATGTTACGGAACCCTTCGCACTGTTTCGCAAAAACTCAAAGGTTCAAGGGAACTCTTGAGTGGGAACGCTGATTTATGGACTCGAATATATGACGATATTCACGAAGAAACTTATAACTCTGGAAAATACTTACTAAATTACTTGTTGCATTTCAATGGAGTTGGCATCCCAAAACCTTAAAAATAATAATTTTTCAGTTTTTAAATGATCTAAATATTCAAATTAAGAGCATCCAAGCGAGACCGAATGATTGTTTTTATATAGTTTAAAAGTAACTCAGTTTAAATATAAATGGGGCAGCAGTGTAAGTAAGATTTTAGTTTACAGATGTGATTTTCTCAATACGTCAGTATCAAAAGCTCATGTTCTCTTTTCTAGAAAACTAATTTACGTTATTAAAATGCTCACCACATTTTATTCATACATTCATAAGTAGACTGAAGTGATTTTTTCAAAGAACTTATACTTTTTCCTAAACAGCTGCTTTTATAGTCAAAAAAAATCAGTTTTTTTTTTCATTTAAAAAGAGACTATGGTAATATTTAATACACCATAAAATAAACATAATTTCCTTGAAATTTCACTGCAGTAGACTGATAGAAATATCTTGAAAACATTGTGAAAATTGTAAGTTTCTATAAAACATTTTAAATAAAGTTTAGCAGTCTAACATTACGCATGTACAGAACAATTGTTCTCCATAACTAAAATACAAAATTTCAATTGCAAACAACAGGATCATTCATTAAAGAAACACTTATATTCGAACAAATAAAAGAAACGACAACAACAAATAAAAGGAAAACAGTCATAATTGTTTTGCTAACTTTATTCAATTTATTCACCTCTAGCAAGAAAAAGGAAGACCAAGGCGTTACATTGTAAGAGAAAGTTTTCTCACAACCGCCTCGATCAAGCCAGAGACTCCTATCACAATCGTGCGTTCAATAATGTACGCAAGAAAACAGAGAATATATTCATATTTATAAGAAGAAAAATACAGCCTGAGAGACAGACAGACACATGAGACAGTCAGGCGTGTTCAAGGCACCAATTGATACGAAAATGCTTCAGCAACTCAGTCATTGCTTCAGTTTATACCAATAATTTATACACGAAACATTGTTAAAAGGTTTAGACGTTTTACAATGCACACTGCCTGTTTATTGAATTCTTAAGGACAGAGGGCAACGGTCAGAAGTCTCTTTAGTCAAGTTTTTCGGTTATAAATTGCGCTCAGTAATCAAAGATCTCTGTTCAAGAAGCGCACAGCTCCACTTTTTGTAGGTTGTGCATTGAAATACATGAAAGAAAAAACTATTATATTTTTTGTTGCGTACAAGAGAGAGAAAGCTCCAACCAATATTCCACAACACAGTAGAGCCGCAGGGGGGGGGGGATCCGCACCGAGGATACCCTTCTGAGGTGGGACACCCAAAAATGGATTTAATAGTAGAAAATTCGAGAAATCTCCAACTAATGATTCTATAAGACTGTAGTGTCGCAAAAGAGAGGGGGGAGGTGGAATGTTTGATACCTTCTCCTTCTAGGGGTTACACTCAAACTGGATTTTTGAGTTTATGAAAAAGATAAAATGTACAATTCTGAAAATTTTCTACTTTTCTGTCTTAAACTATGTTTATCTATCAAATTTCAACAAAAATAGAGCATCATTTTTCGCAGAGGGACGGGGTCAGATGCATCTAAGGCAAATTTCGCAAAAAAAAAAAAAAAAAAAAAAAAAAAAAAAAAAAAAAAAAAAAAAAACATTATATTTTATACGTAATTTTGAATATAGTAAACTTTCGTTGCATCGTTAATGCTTCTATCAAAATTTAATATTTGCATGAAATATTGTTAAAGGGTTTTTTTGACGTAAGGGGGGGGGGGTGATAGCAAACAATTACCGTCCTGGGGTCAGCAGTGCTAGGAACTGCATAAGATATTTAAAAATGGAGTTGTAAAAGGGAGGGGGGGAGGGGGGGGGGGCTACGTCTCAGGAGAAAATGACAAAAAACGTTACCGATTTTGTGGTTTCATTTTAAAACTAAAGTTTTTTTTTAACCACAAGTCTCGCATCAATTTATTATTAGAACGAATATCATTTGAATTATCAGTAAAAATCTAAAATTTTTTAGAGTTATGTATTTGGAGCTACAACGGGACAGCTCCAGTGCATAATTAATTATACAAAAGTAACATTAACTTTTATTAAAATGTCATTAAAATTGGTTTTATAGAGGCAAATTCTAACATAATAATTAATATAAAGCCAAAATCTTTAAAAACAGAATTTTGAACCGCTTTTTGTGATTCCTGGAAATTTTCAAATACCACTGCTGTTCCCATCCTTCTTGCGCCGGGGTGTCAAATTTCTCTTTGCACGCACTGGGCAAACACAGAACATGATGTAAGAGATTTTCTGAACAGCTGACCTCAGTAGAATTAGTTATAAATTTACGAAAAACAATACATATAATTAGTATATATTATTACATATATGAAGCAAAAAATAAATGAAAGATAAAATTATAGAAGTAGGCGCTTATAAATACATTGTCGAACGAATTCTCAAAACGTACAGACACATCTTAACCCTCTTTAGCTGCACTAGTAGAGATGTCTTCTGGGTAGCTGTCATGAGTAAGGATAATCTGCAACGTTGTAAGAAAGGTTTGACAATTTCTTTGAGTGTCAAATACTGGTATCATACTCAAGAATTCATATTGTAGTTCTTATAAACAAAACAATCATATGATTTGAAAATTGAAAAAAAAAAAAAAAAGATATAAGTAAATAAATGAAAATTAAATCAGCATATGAAGTCATTGCAAATGAAACCAGCTTATAAGAAATGAAAAATGGTTTTACAAGTTTAGTAGTTTCATTTTATGAACTTATTTTTTGACAAAAGTACCATTAAAAAGTACAAGTAAATTTTTTTCGAAGTTGAAAACTATATTTCGCTGTTAAAATGTAAAAATACACCCAAACCTGTTTTTATACGGTGGATTGGGATCGCATAAAAAAATCTTTCGAAACTTCACGAGTAGCTATAAAAAGTTGTTTTCGCAACACAGTTAAAAAATATTTTTTTATTCGTTGGATAGGGATTGTATAAAAAAGTCACGTAGAAAATAACCCAAAAACGTAACTTGGATAACTAGAAATTGTTTCTTTAAATGAAATCAAAATAAACCAACTGATGATATTTTTTTCGAACAGTCAGACAATTTCCCGCATAAGGAAATTTTTGGGTGGTCACAGTACCTTCCTTCGGGGTGCACTTGTCGTCACTTGAAGATACTACCTCGCACTCGTTTTATAATCAATTTCGTCAATTGAGTCCTAATCTGATAGAAAAAAAAAAAAAAAAAAGATTCCGCACCAAAAAAAAAAAAAAAAAAAGACCGCACCAAAACAGGTTTGAGTGTGAATAGTTATTTTATTCTTTAAATATTGCAGCACTTTAATATGAGATTGTACTACTCAAACTTCGCAATGGTTTCCAAAACTAAGCAAAGAAAGAAAAAGGGAAAAAAAAGGTTCATTGATATTTTCTGTACAACATGATCAATGTTTACAAAGAGGATAATTTTGGGGGGGGAAAGCATCAGTCTGCTTTTAACGCGTATTATTTTCAATGCATTTTATAGTTTAAACGGTAAGTTTTCGGCATTTATATACGCTTGGAACAGAAGCCCCGATTGTACCTTGTAAACTTTAAGACACTGGGATAGAAATGACTAATATACTCTTATGTGCGTCTCAGATATCAATTTCTTAAATTACGAAAGGAACTTACAACACAGAACCACACTCAATACAATAGTATTTACTACGCAAATATTCCCTTCTGATTTATTTTTCTTATCATAACAATTACAAATAAAAACTGGTTGCACTTCTTTAAAAAATGACAAGTTCTGATGTTAATTTGTTCTTACAATTAATCTTGCCACAACTAGAATTGTTTAAAAAGTCATGTATATTTATTGCTTTTTATTGATATCAGTTTAACACACCACCAACTGTTAAAATTTCAAAAAATCAATTTCCGGGGCTAATTGACTGGGTACATCCTCGAAGTTTTGAGTGGATGTTTCGTCAGATCGCTATGGTAGCGGTCCGATTTCTGTGAAGTCTGTCGTACGTAAAGCAAAATGTCAGTAATAATCGCAGTTCGGCCGTGGCATAAAACCCCGGAGCCCATGCTTATTGTGACGCTCTCCATGAAAAATTTATAGTTCTTTTTTATAATTCTTTCTAAATTAATTTTGATTTAGTTTCTAAAAATAATTATCGTTTACTTACTCGTTTCGCATATTACTATACGTATTGCTTATTATCAATTAAATAATGAGAGATAATAGATTGATTTTAAGATCCTATGAAGGAAATTAGGGGTATTTATGTAGTAGGCGATTTACCAATATGTATAATCAAGTAGTTTAATGGTGGCACGAAAGAAATGTAATTATTAAGGATAATTTTGTAACTTAGGTAGTTCGCGAAATACACATGTAAACAGTCCATTAGTTTATTGGTGGCGCAATGGAAACACTATTATTTAAAACGTTTTGGACATTTATGCAGTAGGTGATCTACCTGTGTAGATAGTAACTTCCTCTTTTGATAAATAAGTATTAAACAGGTAGTTCGCATGCTACAGGAATACAAAATTTTATCAATCAGAAATATATTTAAGCAATTTTCCATGAATATAAAGCAACATTTTTGTTTTCCAAAACACTTTCTTCATAGACCCTGAGCAGTACCCTATTCGACTCTTGATATTGTACTTCTATTAGCTTAGAGATGGTAGGCATGGAGACGGGTACAGTAAAGTTTCAAAAACACACTTAGCTGGTAGTTTGTAATGTTGAGTAAATCAAGACTAACTAGCCTTTGGTATTTTTATTATGTTACAGATTGAAAGCAGGAAGCAAAAGAAAAAAAAAATAGGTAAACGCATGATTTTTTTCAAGAAGAAACAAGTGCTAATTTATAGAAAGAATTTAGAATTATGTATTATCGTGGAGTAATTTGACAAAAAACTAATATTGATAAGTAGCTTAAAAATAAATTAAAAACACTCTTGTATATAAATAGCATTATTTGAGTTTTTTGACACGTTAAAAGATAAAAATTATGGAAAACTAATATTGTTCATTGATACCTACGAATTCTGATATGATCTACTTGCTAAGATGTGCAAAATATATGGACTTCATAAAATTCTAGATCTTAAAAAAATAAGAGCATATAATGTCTATATGCTTTATACAGATTAATTACATGTTAACATGGTTACAAAATAAAACAACTTGAGCGCTATATGAAGAAAAAAGTGGTAATTACAGTCATAAAGAAACTTCTTCGATGAAGAATAGAATAAATAAATAATAATAAAAAAAAGGATTACAAAGTACTCAGCTCAATAATGAAAATTTGAAACTTAAAAACCAGTAGCATAGCGCAAGAAGAGGAAAAGCAGGAGTTACCCCCCCCCCCCGGTAACAATTTACCCATAATTTATTTGTGTTAAACTTTTTCTAAATGTAACTCCATCGTCAAAATCGTATAAAAATGAAACAAAATCAACTGCTACAAGAATATAGCTGACATGTACAAGCGGGAAACAACATAGAAAATCGATTCTTTTTCAAAATATTAATGCCTAGGAAACATTAGTAACCAAAAATTTCGAATGAATGCAAATTTATTCAGTGTGGAAAATGGGAGTGGGAGGGGCACAGCATTAAGCTGCATAGGGCATTTTCTTTAACATAAGATATCATATAAATTTAATATCTATGTATTTTCCGTAACAAGTATTAGTGTAGATTAATAATCAGTGTGCATTTCATTTATTAATTTTACGTTCACAATTTTCGAAAACACATCTCACTAAAGCAGTTTTATGCAAAAATTATTTACACATATTAACAAAATAAAATTTAAGAACAGAATGAAACATTTTTTTCGATATCGCTGATGTAAAATAAATGAAATCAAACCTATGAAGTTTTTGATGACACTACTCGTATCTGAAAGATGAGTGAAGTCCAATTATGAGACCAGTCGCCAAAACATTATTCAAATTGCTACCAACATCGCCAATAGTTTTTTTTTCTTCTTAAAGTCAACTTCGAAAATTGAACATACAAACAATACCGATTCATTTACCAAGTGAGCGGAAATCAATTACATTGTTGCTGTTAATAATATGATAAAATATTAAACGTTCTTCACGAAATTTAGGCATTTGATTATCTCCTTTTGAAGTAATGTCACGTTCGACATTTTAAGGTTAGAATTTAAAGCTCTAGACTAGGAATTTTAAATCGTTGGCACTGGCTACCAGTCACAAAAAATAATAGCCACTTATGCACTTTTATTAGCAATTTTTAAAACTGTATATTCCCAGAGCAAAAGTAAATCACCTATACGCTATTTTTAATGTTAAAATATACATAAAAAAAGAAAGAAAAAAAAATCGCGATCGTAAAAACGGATTTTTTAAAAAAAATACGAATAGACATAAAAAACGCCAGGAATCGTTAATTTTGTTGCTTTGAATGAAAATGTTCGATTTAAAATGAACGACGAGAGAAAAAAAAGGGAGGGGGGAGGGGTTCATTGTCGTCACTTTTGGCGAATGTGACTCGATTTTTGGCGGTCATTTTCAATAAAATAATCGCAAATTGGCGACTGGGAGCCGCTAACCAAGAGTTTAATGAGAATCTCACACGCAAGCTCAGCATAAATAGTAGAAATAAATGCAAAATAAATTCAAACGAAAAACATGAAAATTTTATAAGAGTTTCTTTGTGCTTGTTGAGTAAAAAAAAAAAAAATAAAAAAAAAAGCTTGTGTATAGGTGACTGGAATTTCTAACTTCAAGTTGCTCCTTTACAGTTACAAATGCATTTATCATTTGTTTTTATACAACACAACATAATTTAATAAGTAGGTAACATGAAATATTGACAAAGCTTGACGACTGATATGATAATTAGACCTTTTAGTACAATACACAGAAAAATCAAAACACTAAAGAGCATTTTTTTTCATGTTTTAACCTTTAAAGAAATGAAAATGATCAATAATTTTTAAAAATATTTTCAGTTTTTATTTTCGGAGAACCAGAGGCAGAATCATTTTTTACAATATTTCAAATGTATAGAGGAATATAGAAGTTTTATCAAAATGAACTTCGATCGTCTGGCTGCATGCAACATCGAGGATCCCAGAAAGAGGAAAATACACTTTCAATACACTGAAGTGGCAACAGAAGGTCAGTTCAAAATTCAACATGCTTCGGAGACGATATGACACGTGGGCAGCACATAACAATTTCACCTTTCCAAACGATTCAGGAAACATCTCTTTTTCCCTCGGCATATATAATAATAGTAATTATATAACAAACGTGAAATATAGTGGGAAAAGTATTGTATACATAAAAATTTATATCTCCCACATTCAAAGGCTTGGCTTTCTGAGCAAAAAATCGAAAATCTTAAGATTCCCTTCGAAGAGTTCATTTTCTCACGTGGGGAGGGACTCTCAACGTAGATTCTAGACAGTTCAGTTCTTAAATCAGATGCAAGTATCTCTGAACTTAAGAAACGATTGTACGGCTTAAAAAACGTTCTTTCTTTTTCACACCAGCATAGTGTCGTTCATACATCACCGATAGTTGTGGAAGATAAAAAGCATTATAAACACGGAAATCAATGTGATGTGTAGTTTGTAGGGCTCTGTTGTGTGGCCGCCATCAGTTGTTGGACAGTAACCTGAAATAAAATATTGTACTTAAAAAGTGACAGTAAAGTTAGTAATTAGTAAAAATATTAATTTAAAAACATGGAAAACTGATTTATATTCATCAATTCTCAAAAAGGGTGGGGTGGGGGTTCTCTATGAGGGTGGTGTGTGCCATTGATTTCGATATGTCTCCCCCCCCCCCCAAACTAAGCAAATTCTTCTCGTTCTTTTTTCTACAAAAAAGAAACCCTTTTCCAATGTCGGAATCAATGCAGTCCAGCCCTCATCTTTCAACTTTTATGTTAGTTAAAAAAAAAAAAAAAAAAAGAAAAATCCCAAACTTTAAATGCATTTTTTACTCAGAAAAACCAATTGGTAAATTAATCTTTTTTTATCATGAAGAAAGTTTTTCTAATATAATAATTTCCTATTTTTTTTTTTTTTTGTAGATGGACATACTACAGTCTTTGTGTATCTTGTAACCGAATCTTATCAACGCATAGTGAATAACAGGTCTAAAGAAAAATGTTAATTAGAAAAATTAAATCATTGATCTCTTATTTACCTATTATACCATTATCTACTAATATATGGCTCATTTCCAAATGTTTTATACTCTTGAATGTTGGTCATTACGCCATACGTCTTTATAAAAGCCTTTTGTGTGGAATTTCTTTCAAAACGTTAAAAATTGTTGTTGTTTAAGTTTTAACAATTTTTTTAAATAATTTTAAACTGTAAAATGAAAGGATACTAAAATAACAAAAAATGTATAATAATAATTTAAATACGAAAAACAAAACACACAAATTACCTTTGCTTGTTCCATTAATTGCGATTGAACCTTCTCTTCCGAGTTGAACATTCCGCAGACATGCTTCAGTGCTTCCAGAAAAATGAATTGTCCTCTCACTCTCAGAATAGGCCTGTAAAAATATTGAATAAAAGTTAGTTCAACATTTATGACTTGATAACACTTCTAAATACAGTAATAGATCAAAAGAGCTTTTAAAAATGTATAATACATCCGTTAAAATGTACGAAATGTGTTATGGGGGGACTTTTCAATCAACTATGTGATTAAACTAATAAATCTATTTTATAAAAACGAAAGAGGGAATCATTATGAATCTTATAAATTTTAGAGCTGGAGAAACATTACATACGTAATCATTTACAAACCAAATTGTTACTGTCCTTATTATTTAGATTGATTTTTTCTGAGCCTAACACTTTCAATGCAATTAACAATCTCTCAACCCCCTTTAAAAAAAAAATATACTACAAATGGGACTTAACATACTACACATAATACAATCTATATTAAGTTGAAATATCTATGGTTAATTTTAACAATTGAAAGTCTGCAAGATAAATAAGTCAACTGTAAGAAGCAAAATGTGCAAAACATTACAAAAATATATTGTTACAGTTGTAAAATGTGAAATTTATAACGCTTTGTTGAAAATTAACTAAAAGAAACAATAAATAATTTTATACATGACAAAATGTTAAACAGCTAAATTAAGGCATATATATACGCAAAAGCCATTACATTATGACCACCCTGCTAATAACATGTAGGACCATCTTTAGCCCTCAAAACTGCTAGCACCCGCCGTGGCATTGATTCTAAAAGGTGCTGATAGGTAGTCTGAGGTATCTGGTACCAAGCGCTCACCAACTGGTCCTGCAATTCCCTCGCATTATGAGGGGGAAGCACGGCAGCACGAATTTGGTTTTCCAAGTAGGACCATGGATGCTCTATTGGGTAAATGTCAGGTTAGTTTAGGGACCAAGGCATGACTTGAAAGTCACTGGAATGTTCCTCGAACCAATCCATGACGATTTGACCCTTATGAGGTGGTGCATTATCCTGTTGGTAAACTAAACACCATCGCCGACAGGAAAAACTGTTGCCATGAATGGGTGAACCTGCTCTGCAACTATGTTCAAGTAGCTCACAGACGTCAAGGATTGTTCTACGGGGATTATGGGACCTAATGTGCTCCATGAAAACATTGCCCACACCATAATACCCACGCCACTGGCTTGTATCCGTCCAACTGTGCATCTGGGAGCCAGGGATTCCTTTGGAAATCGGCGTATTCTCACACGCCTGTCGAAGTGATGTACCAAAAAACGTGATTCGTCGGACCATGCAACCTTCTTCCATTCCTCTAGTGTCCTATTCCGATGTTTCTCGGCCCATTGTAGCCGCATTTGACGATGACGTTTCGTCAGTGCAGGAACATGCTTCAGCCTCCAGCTGCATAGGCTCATACGCAGTAATGTACGTTGCACAGTATGTTGAGAAACACTGTCTGCGTCACCTCTGTTGTAGCTGGTGGTGGTTTCGGCTGTTGTAGCTCTTTGGTCACGGCGAACAATGCGTAGCAATCTCTGCTTACCTCTGGAATCAATGCGCCGTGGACGACACACTGTTGGCCGACGACTTGCAGTTTCACCATCCCTGCACCATTTTTGATACGTGCTCACAACAACTGCACGTGAACAGGCCACTATACGTGCCGTTTCCGAAATGGATGTTCCCAGTCGCCGAGTCATAAAGATTTGACCTTTATCGAAGTCTGCTAAATCAGCTGCTTTTCCCATTATGTTGCTAATCGCACTATGTTTAGAAAGACAATGCATACCCACTTTATAAACTCCAATATCAGCCACGTACGCGCAGTGGTTCTGCTCCTGGGCGAGCCCATTGCTATAGATAGAGTATGGTCATAATGTAATAGCTCTTCGGTGTATATATATATATATATATATATATATATACACATTAATACTGTGACCAGCAAACCCTAAAAACTAAATAGTTTAAGTAATCGATGTCAACACTGAGGAAGATTTTTAGATGTTCAAAAACAACCAGTTACATGCACTATTAACTTGGTTAAATTAATTAACTTAACAAAACGGCTGATTTTAATGATGAAAGTTACATAATAAACTCAAATAAATTAGGAAGACATTTTACATTTAAAGCATTGAGAAGCAAAGAGATGTAGATGCAAGTGCCAAAATTAAGAATTTGGGAATAATCAGCACAAATGGTAGGAAAACATCCCCTCTGTTTTGGGCAAGAGATTATACTTATAGTCCTGGTAAGTGCTGTTATGCAGCATGATTTACAAAAAAAAAAAAAAATCAATGAAAGTCTACCTAGGATCTGAATTTTAAACGTGTTATACTCGAAACTTTAAGGAGTTTATCGCTTACATCCCTTTGCTTCTCACGGCCACGAGTTTTACAATGTAATGAACGCAGCTTAAGGCAACATGTAAGGCATATCATGAAGTGGTACTGACCAGGCAAAGATGCTTTCTTGTTCCAACAGCAGTGGCAATCACATAATTTGTTCCATTTTCTTCCCAACTTCCTCTGCATTGAAATGCTGAAAGAAAAATCGATTCAGTTGTAGAAATTATAACATACAATTATGTGCACACAATTCAAAACTATCTGCAGAAATCAAAATCAATAAATAGTAGTTTATTGATTTTCATATCTGCAGATACAGTACAGTATTTTTAGTACAACAATGCATTTTGCTTTGTTGTAAATAAATAAATAAATAAATAAAAATAAATAAAATAAATAAATAGATAAATAACTTTTTCCATTTTATTTATCTCCTTCTTTGAAGATAATGTTTAAACATTGATATTAATCAAAAAATACAGTAAAATCCCTCTAATGCGGACACTAAGGGGGCAATTTTTTTTGTCCGCAAAAGAGAGGTGTCCGCAGGACAGGGGTTTAATAAAGTTATTTGCATTGGAACTGGGGAATAAAAAAATATCAGCATAAGAGGGGTGTCAGCCTTTGAGGTATGTCCGTTAGGAGGGGTTTTACTGTATAAGGTGATGCACATATCTGCAGCAAATATACCTGTACAGCAGAAAATGTTTGTACAAGGCGTGCACATGTGCGTCTAAATTATCTAGATAAAGTCTTTGGTCTCATTTAGTGATTATGAACGATGATGTACGGAAATTTATGATAAAATCACCACTAATATTTTTTAGCTTTTGAAAAACAGATAAAAAAGAAAGAAAAAAATGCTTACAGTTGGTCTTCCTTTCATTGGCACATTCTTGGACAAGCTCCATTTTGTCGACAGCTGAGCAACCTGACGTGAGAGTGGTGTATCCAGTGCAAGGCCAAGGGTCGGCATTGGCGGCATCCAGTGATATTAGGCGGGACATGTGGCGAGCATTTCCCTCCAAAGCATAAATACCAGCCATGGGACACTCCAAGGATCCAGACGTTTGAGCTGCGAAAGAAGAGGTAACAATAAAAAACTATAAAAGAATGCACACAGCTGAATTGTAATTTAACGTTTTGCTTTGTTTTGCTTGCAGAGTTAAGAACCAAAATTTATTGACTTGATTTAAGTATGTTCGGCGAAAAGATAGACCAAAGAAAACAAATTGGTTGCTGGATTTTCTCTGTTAAAAACTTAAATCAATATTCACCATCTGATTGGCGATTATTTGTTATTTTCCACGCCAAACACGTGGTTAATGCTGCCAAACGGTGTTTTTCGTTATTTACATCAACTGATATATACTAATGGAAGCGCACTTATTCGTGGGAAATCAACCGACCCATAAAGGATCAGTAGTCGAGTTGAAATGACCATACAGTAGTTGTGATAGCTAGGGGACTTTAAAACATTAAAAGCCCTCATTAAAAGCGCTGGATTAAACCAAAAACAGATGATACCCATTTCGTATCCTGAAATGGGTTGTAAATGGTTGGCGATTACGATGATGAAAGTTATATTTGAACTTATTCACCGCTCTCAAAAGAACAAAGCATTCAAATTGAAAGCTATTAAGAAGCATTTGTTTTAGTTCGAATATTCATGTAGTACAATCCATCTATTAGATATTTGGAGATGATAAATGTGTGACTAATTTTCATTTTAAAGATGAAATTCCAATTCTTAGTTTGTAACGTAATGGTAACATCAAAGATAGAGACAAATTCAGATGTTTAATATCTTTTACTAATGATAGGAACAAATTCAAATGAATTGGTGTTATAATTATTTTCAGTTTTACGTTAGGATTCAATAGTATGAGCAACTAATACGTATAAATTAGTGCCGTTACACTGGAATTCGTTAGGTTAGCACTTACTGGTACGATCAACAAATTCAGAGGAATTGGATCGTGTAATTTAAAAACCAGTCAAAAGGATTCCTCATATCAAGTTTTTTTTTTTTTTAATCCTCATATTAAATTGTTCATTACAGTAATTAGTACTTTTTTTTGAAAGAAGCAAAATTAAATGTATTACAGTTCAGCAAAAAAAAAAAAAAAAAAAAGGTTGTATTCCCTCTCCCTAGCGAAAAACTTAAATCGAATGTTTAAAATATATTTCCGAAAATTTAGAACTTGTCACTTGACTGATTTTTGAAATAAACGAGTCAATTGATGTCATTTTGTTTGGGTACGTTTGGTTAGAATTTACTGGTAAAAGTATCAAATTCAGATGATTTATTGTTGCAGATGTGTATCTTTTAAAAATATGTAACTTACTTGTAAGAGTAACAATTTCAGATGGATTCGTGTCAAAGTTGATTCCATTACAAGCTTCGGATGCAATTGTAGATAGTCGACCTGTAACCAAAACACATAAAGTAAGTTTGTGTTTTTGTAAAATAACTTTCATCATCCTTTGTGAATAAAAAATAACGTAAAAGCACAATTTTTTTGCGGAAAATTGCATACACGGCGTCCTAGTTTTTTAATTCATTAGGTTTTTTTTATCATACTGAAAATAATGGAAAGTATAGGTTTGTATTTATAAAAATACATCACCGAACAGAAGTGTGAAAATTTGGAATTTTTAACTAATATAATCGAAAAATGAAAGCTGCATACTGTGATCTTTTAGTATTTACTTTATACATTAAAAATTGGAGTCAATTTAAACTTTAAAAGTAAACCTGATACACGAATTCAGATTACAATAACGTTACTTAGCATTATTCGTTTAGGTGTAATATTTAGAATACACTTCAGAAGAAAGAAAAATACGATAGTGTATACTGGGATAAAAGCGTAATTTTAAGCATTGATATTCTTATTTGATTAATATAAAAGAGTATGTTTTACATATTAAGATAACTCTAACAAATTCGATGTAATAATAAAGATTTAAAAAAATGGAAATATATTAACAAAAAATAAGTTAGACCATTAAGCTAATTGTTTTCATACTAATTATGCACTATTAATTTTCATGCAATAAGAGTTGGTACAATCATTGAAAAAATATAAAACTAGTAGCCAGGGTGGCTAGGTTAGCCGCCTAAGCCTGCCAAAAGCCTCCACTTTACCATTAATCTTCAGAGTAAAATAGTTCTCGAGCAATCAGCTTAGTTAGGATCTAAGCAAGTGTAGGCCCACCTAATGAATTTTTCCATTTCGCCTCGATAGAAAAAAAAACTCGAACATCAAGAAGTGTTCTACGGCCACGGGAGGATCAAATACACTAAATGAACATATTTGCAAGAATAATTAATCTTCAGCGTAAAATAGTTCTCGAACAATTATCTTAGGTAGGTTCAAAGCATGTATAGGTCCCACATAATGAACTTTTTCATTTCGCATCGATAGAAAAAAAAACGAACATCGAGAGTTGTTCTACGGCCACGAGAGGATCAAATACACTAAATGAACATATTTTCAACAAGAATTAATCTTCAGAGTAAAATAATTCTCGAGCAATTAGCTTAGTTAGGTTCAAAGCAAGTGTAAGTCCCACATAATGAATTTTTCCATTTCGTCTCGATGGAAAAAAAAACGCGAACAACGAAAGGTTTTCTGCGGCCACGGGATTATCAAATACACTAAATGATCATATTTGCAACAATAATTAACTGAAATCATTCAATCACTTCCGCTTTAAGCAGAAAAAGAGAAATTATAAACCGCAGGAAAAGAGGACCCGATCGAGGCGAGATCGCCGTAGCTTTGGGCAAAGACCTTCCTAAGTCCGAATCTGGCTCGGTACCAAAAGTTCTTTCCATCTGGCGGTAGAAACGTCCTTGAGAATAAACGGGATAATTAAAATAAAACCCCTCCTAACAGACACCCCTCTTATACGGATAATTTTTAATTCCTCGATTCCAAGGCAAATAACACTATTAAACCCCTGTCCAGCGGACACCCCTTCTTTTGCGGACAAAAAAAAAAAAGGGATTTTACTGTAATATGTCCGCTTACTAAATTCATAGAAAAACGAAACCTTCCAGGGTAACGATTCGTACATAGATAGATAAATACAAAGATGCACCCAGTTTTTGATAGTATACGATACAGCTTAGTATTGTTGATTTCACAACATTTGCTACGTCGTCGAAATCAACCAGAAATTAGTCGCCTTTACCTTTTGCGCATGCGCTCAGTTTAATTCTGACTTTCTTGACTTTATCATCGAGGAAGATAGGATTCATGGTTGGCAATCAAAGAGCGGTTCGCAACACCAAGCGCCCGTCAAATAAATTATGCAGCACCAATAACGTTTGCATACCTTTACGCTTTAAGTTTGAACTTTTAAAATTTTTGTCCCTATTTCAGTTGGTATCAAGCCTCTGAACTTGATTAAAACTCTTTTAGTAGCTTGATAATTAGCCGTCACTTATTCCGTCATGAAAAACTATATTCACGTTTAACATATTAGAAACATTGTAACTTAAAATCAAATTTTAAAAAAGATGGCTTCTGTTGGTGTGAAAACCAAAGATAGATAGCTTGGAGTGATGGCAGCCCAGTTTAAAAATTTTCTTGACTCCGTAAATTATTGCTCTGTCTTATTCTAGTTATAACTCCGCTGTAATTTAACCTCATGGTTTTGAACAGAGCGTCAAACGTTTAGTCAATAAAGTGATAACCAGAATATTGTTTAGGTAATTCACATAAAATCTGTTCTCAATGAAACTATAAAATATTTTTCTCTTACTTGTTGATTGAAGCTCTACAACATGAGGGGCTCTTTTGTGTATCCTTAAACAGGTGTAACCACTGTTACTGTAAAAAAGATTAGAAAAACGAACATTAATTTTTATGTGTACTTATATAACAAATATTCACAGATTAAAACAGGCAGTTGATTAGCTTTATGATGTATCAAAAAAATTTCACACTTGAACTTTCATTACAACAGAAATTTAGTTTAAATTAAGTAAAAATTGCCCTTTTTACTTTGATTAATATTTATTTTAACCATTTATCTCTCAACATTTTGTTTAACCATTTAAACATCTTCTAAAACTTAAATAAATGCAATTATTTCGAATAACTACATGAAAATTTGTAAGTTAGTAAAACATTTTAGCAGAGAAAGTCAAGTAATGATACTTTTTCTTCCTTCTTTTTTGAAATTATTTCCAACGAGAAAGGAAAGGAAACCACACAAATATAACTAAAACAACTCCCCCCCCCCCCATTTTGTACAAGGAATCGAAAAAGAAAATTTAGTTACTTCGATCATTTTCTTAAACTTTGTTATGCGTGCTTGCGCAACTTGAATGGGTTTAGTTCATGCAATTTCTTCTTGTTCATTTACTATTGTTTTAAGTGAAAGTATTTTTCACTAATTAACTAACAGGAAGTCAGCTGCGTGGTGTGATGGTAAAGCGTTGGCCTTCTGCGCCGTGGTCCATGGTTCTGACCCGCGGTGGCTAGTCGGTGGATTTTAGAGATGCAGAAAATCGTCAGCACCCACGTCGTATGAATATGCGTTATGTAAAAGATCCCTTGGGTATTTGGTTGGCTCTGAATATTCTCGGCCAAATTAAATATCTTGTGCAGTTTCGCATTGAAGAGAGCCCAGGTGCTTCCATCTGGTGGAGACTGATCGTCAAAATTATCTGTTTCATCGATATTCACGCTTTAATGGTGGCACATGAAAGACTGGTTGCCATGTCGAAGTATATCACACTAGGTCTGCAAAAGCCTAAATAGCCTAACGCAGCCCCAAAAAGGAATTGGTTGGCTGTCATTAAAGTTTAAAGAAAGTTTTCATTCATTGGGTGTAAGTAAAACGAAGAAAAACCCCAATATGCACATTGATAATTTCCTGCATTACTTCTGAAAAGTTTCTGATAAACTGGTCACTACTTACACGTAAGTTTAGAAACCAAATCTACGTTGAAATAAAAAATCAACTTACCAGCCTGAGGTGACGTGCACTACGAATTGTGCAAATATTCCTCCCGTGATACTGCCTGTTGCAGGGGTGCTCACTGGAGATGGAAAGAAGGAATGGTGGTGGTCTTGAGTGCAAACAACTCTTTTGACTACGTCCCCGGTAGTGGCATTAGAGACGCGGAAGGATCCATTTTTGTGGCCAATGTCATAAGCCAGCTTACCATCAAGGCCTCGCCAGTGGTGGTATGTGGTAAACCAGTCAGGGTAGTGACACTTGGCATGTGGATGGTTGGCTGTAAAAAACATTAATAATAAAAGAATTAGCTATCAGTGGGCAATACATTGCAACTGTGAACCTCCTTTTTTTTCAATGATCCTTTATTCTTTTGATATCGCAATATTTAGTTAGTATATGCGGTATAGTTGGGGAAATCTAACCTGGCTGGCTGAAGGCTACACAGATCCTAATCAGAGAACTACTGCGCTGCTATGTTAATTTTGCCTCCAACTACATAAAAATTACCACAGTTCTCATAGCCATTGAAAGAAACAAAGATTACCATTTCCGATTTAAAAAATTTCGCCGAGCTTGGCGACAATCTTGACATAGTCATTTTTCCTCTTATTTAATTATTTTTTCCCTTGTAAACTATAGCCGAATCATAAGTATCCCATAAATGCTTAAAAATACTTTCCTAAAACTAAATTGCATTAAATCTTGAAGTAATTTTGAAATAATATTTTTAAAGTTTTAAAAATTCTAAACACATTTGGCATTTAAACATAGCATAAAGCAATACGATTTCCCTTTCTAGAATTTCAATTTTTAACATAAAATACAACCAGTGCATGTCTACCAGAGCTGACACTAAAAAAAATAATTAAACTTTAAATCAAATCTAATGAGAACCAAACTTATTTCAGATTCAATTTCATGTAAATGCAAACAATTGTTTCTCAACATTTTTACTAATGGTACTCAAAATATAATAAGGTAAACTAAATTCGTTAACAAAGAAAGTTCATTTACAAAAAAAAAAAAAAGTGAATAGTGGCAAAGTAACTTCTGCCGGGTATTTTAAATCTACGACCATTTCAATGAAAAAGGTGATTCATACACGTGTAGATTATAAAATTCACCAGTTACTCTTCTTTCAGGGATTTGCACTCACTTGGTGTTCCCTCAAATCATTATATGAACAGAAACATATAGCAAAAGAGAGAAATGTAAGAAAATCGTAGCTAGTCTCCATCTGGTTGGAAAAGTCAGAAAATTAAAATCCTCTTTTTTCATTACCTAAACTTCAAATGAGTTTGAATCTTTTCTAGTTAGCCGAAAAATCAATTCGTGGAACAGTTTAAAACTAATTAGATTTCACGTGATTAGATAAAAAGTACACAAATCTAGCGTAGTACGGTTGCGTAGTAGCACTATTTTCTATCAAATAATGAAATTATTTGCGTTTTTTAACCTTTCTTTCAATTTCACCGTACCTTTTGTTAATTTCATTGTTCGAGATCCTTCGTAAGCAGTAAACAAACCATCACAGGTGGCATCTCCTGACTGGGCAACCATGTATCCCAAGTTGTCTTCTGTTTGTTCATACACCTAAATAAGGTTTAAAAAGAAAACAGCTATATTAAAGAAAAAAAAAAAAAACACAGTTCAAATAAGAAAATTGTAAAGTTATAGAATGACTATAGATGAGCTTAAAGAAACACCTTTTCTGACCCCCCTCCCCACATGAAAATATTTAACATAGTATTTCCACAGTATGAATGATTGCAGCAGAAAAACATACTGATTTTTCATGTAAGTAATTTCCTATTGAATTTCAAGAGGATAGTGTAAACGAAACAGACATTCTCCTTCTTGTAAAAAAAAGATATTTTTAATTACATTGTTTAGATCAGGGTTTCGGAGTCGGGAAGAAGATGACAAAATACGACTCCTTTGCCCCAAAATCAGTCCTACGCCACAACTCCGACTCCTAGAATTTTAAAGCCTCCGACTACAACTGTTGACTTTGAGTCCTTTACCCGAAAAGCAGTCGAAATCGACGACTGCGACTCCTGGAATGTTAAAGCTTTCTCTCCTTTACATTAAAACCAGTTGTACTTCGACTCCTTAGCCCTGGATCATACGTAAATGAGTCTATAAAGAAGACATATGAGGCAGTGAGAAGCAAAGGGGTGTAAGTGGCAAAATTAAGAATTTGGAAATAACCAGTAAACATAATAGAGGAACCTTTCTTCTGCCTTGGGGCAATAGATAGTACTAGTAGCCCGGGAAGGTGGTGCTGCTGTACAGCATGATTTAGAAAAGAAAAATCAATGAAAGCCTACCTAGTACGTTATCTTTAAACAAGTTTTATTCAAAACTTGAAAATGTCCACTTACAACCATTTGCTTTTCACTGCCTCATATGCCCTCATCGATTAAGTAACATTCGTCATCGTGAGTGTTTCATAACTAGTAAATAATTTTCATGCTCCTCATCACCAGGTAAAACAATTCGTTCAGAGGAAAACGGAGCTTCTATGTAAAAAAGAAACTTCTATGTTTATTGTTAAAAATTTGAAATTACTCATGTTTTGGTGGTTTTATTGTAACGTCACTTGAAACTGATAAATATTTGCTATGAACTTGATAAGTTTTATGCTCCTTCTCATCAGCCAAAACAATTTTTTCAAACCAAAACAAAGCTTTAATATATGAAAAACGAAACTTTATTGGTAATTGTTGAAAATTGGAAAAAAACCATCAAAAACCCATGGTCCGTTCAGTTCCCTATTGTAACATCATTTGAAAGAGATACTAGTTCAGAAGTAGTTCGTTATCTGTAACAAGCCTTGGTAAAAGTGCAATATTTAGTTTACAAATTGCGTTTGAATTACAGAAATCTGTAGAGTCATACTTACAAAGCACCTAAATTTGTCTTCATCCGCCTTGGCAACCCGGTGTTCGAGTTTGCCAACTAAATACCGCGTGGAACCTTCTTTCCATGTCGCTAGGCACACCAGTTCTTCAACTACGAAGAAAAAAAAAAGATTAAATCCCTCCCAAATATTTAGCAACATAGTCATAATCAAAATCTTTGAGCTACGTACAGTTCGATTCTAATGAGACAGAACTCTGGTAGAAAATACGATACCAGTGAATCTTTGTTTGCAAATAAATCACTGCAATACTTATTAGCATTGTACGAATATCACGATTCTTTTTCCTTGTCCCAAGGCATCAGTTTACATCCAAAAATCTAGCTAATCTAGCTACACAATTGCAATCAAAGTGCTTGAGTTACATATACAGTTTGGTTTGACTCAGAGAAATCGAACTCCCCTGAACGAAAAAATAATGTTCAGGGCATTAGTTAAAATAGGGGAGACGAAAGCCATTTTACTTAGCAAATAACGTACTGTGATAGTAATTAAGATTTGTGCCAATAATATTAGAATTCCTCCTATTTCTCCCCAAGCATCAAATTAGTTCCTAACGCTTGGAACTACACACAATGCTTGTACAGCGATCTTAGGCTCCGAGAATTTGAACTTCAGTTGAAGAAGGATTAAACGATTTGACGCCGAAGAAAGCTAGTTTGCTTTGCAAATAATGTATCGCAATAGCGATTGACTTCGTGCCAAGATAATAGTTCCTCCATTTTTTTCACCAAGCGAAATAAAGTAGGAAAAAACCAGACGGCTTGTCATCAAAGTCATACTATATATGCTGATCAATATCATCCAATAAGCATCCAAACCTTTGGACAACATGAAATTTGCTGACGACATCTATGTCATCAAACGTAAATGCAGTAACCTCTCACATATACGCGACCAAAAGGGGCAACGAAATTTTCGCGCACAAGTGAGATTCGCGCATAAGTGAAAAAACTCAAAATAAAAGTTTAAATGCAATAAGTTAACATTAGTTATAGTAATGCTGATAGTACACTTAAAATACTAATAGATAAATACGCTCATAATTTCCATTTATGCATTGTAATTTAATAAAAATGTAACATTTGAAGTTGTACGTTTTCTCATTTTTTACACTGTACAGTACGTAAGCAAATTCCCCAAAACCGAAAAAATGACGCGTGATCAGTACTATAACCTACGAGGATGCAAAAGATCCTTGACAGTCTACGTCAATGCTTACCGCTTGTCCACTAGAACCCATATAGGGGCCTTATTGATTACGATTTTATTAGTGACGTCAACCTTTTCGTATGTAGCCATTCTCCCCTCTCGATGTCAATTACAAGACTAATTCCACTCACAATTGCACACTTCTGCGAAAAAGAACGCTTTCTTGGAAGAATCCGAACAATGAAATTAAGGCGTGTGAAGGTGTTCCAAGAGAAAGAATAAGAATGGTACAAATCTTCTAATAAGCAAAGCGCCGATAGGCGATTTCACTAAAACTTGAAAAAAAAATTATCGCGCATGAGTGAAAGGTACATTTTAGGTTTCGCGTATAAATGAACAAGAGTTAACATTGTTTTCCTACATCGCTGGCCGGGCCCGTGAGAAAAACGCGCATAAACGAAAAACACGTATAACAGATGTCGCGTATAAGCGAGAGATCACTGTATTATGCAAAACATTGATCACACATAAATGTGGAAAATGCCTTTTGTATAAAATTGTAAAAATCGAATTTTCTACAGCGAAGTTTCCGAGTGTGAAACTTTCATTTGCTTATTTCAAACTCCCGGAACCGTAATTCAAATGAATTTTTAGACATTCTTTGCCTTTCATGATGAGGATAAAACGATTCCTTAATGATTAAATATGGCTTCTTTAATCAGGCAAAAGGAACTGATGAATGGTAGAGCTTTATCTACACTAAGGAAGATTATTAATCATAAGATTAGGATTTTTTTTTCATAAAAACTGAGATAAAAAACCGTTTCTTTTCATCTGAAGGATTAAATTTATGTATCCGTCCATCGACTTAATTATTATGAGAAAAAAAGTGTGACTTTTCTACTTTGGTAAGAGGATTATGCAGAGAGAGAGAGAAAAATAGCTGATGATATGTAATATATCGAAAGCTTACTCAAGAAGCTTTCGAATTCTTTTTACTTAAAAAAGAAAACAAATCAGTAAATAAAAAGTTTGTCTCTACAGGGCTTAAGTTCAAAGTTTTCAAAAATTTACTTTTCAAATGGAAAGGATCGTATACATGTCTAATAACGTGTTTACAATAAGTACATTTCCCAAAGAAAGTTTAGTTGGGTTTAGTTGTTTGAAACATGTGAAATTCGTGTATTTTTCCGAAAAGAATTGAGTCACAAGTAAGTTTTGTGCCAAAAGAATTAAGTCAAGCTTAACCAATAAGGTACTGTGACTACAGATCACGTGGTTTGTCTCACGTAGACCGTGCGGAAAAATAATTCTTCCAGGCAGCTCTTTTGAAATAAAACCTTTAAAAAAATATGAACAAGCAAAATATTATTTATTCAAAAATATCAGATGATTTGAAATTATATATACTTGAAGTTTTGTGAACTAACAAAATGCACGAATGTTTTAATATTTACAAGCTATCTTGCAACGGTACATCTTTTCAAATGAAAATTTTGGCTACTACCTCCCAAAATTGTGTATCTAAAACTTTTGAAGTATTTATAAAAGAAAAAAAAAACTTTAAAACATTCGAATTAAAGTAAGACAATTCATTCCGTTATTCGCTTGAGCCGAACGGGCGTAAGTCACATTGTTTTATTCCAAAAGGAATTAAATCATTAATTTTTATTTCTAAATATACCTCTACGGTCAGGATTTTTTAACCCTATTATTTAGTGTTATCATCATTCATAGTCTACTTGAACAAATTTTCTTTTCCTGAAATCTTAATAGTAAATTTTACATAACAAAATTACGTTTTTCTTTCAAAAATGGAAACAAAATGACTTAACCGTAATGACTTATTTCTTACAAATAACTTTCACAGTTTAAATGCGACTCTTTAAAAACTCCTAACATCGGTTTCCAAGCAGAAATAAAAATTTTTTGTTTAGTTACTTCAGAACAAATATATGCTCAGAAATTCCGTTACAACGAATACCAATACAACGAAATTTCCATTTCAGCGAACTACACTTTCAGTCCATATATAACTGTCATTACATTATTCGAATTCCATTACAACGAATTTCCCTTTACAACAACCAAACTTTGCTGTTCCTTGCAGTTCGTTCACTGTAAAAACGATTCAGAAACGTTCTTGGAAAATAATGGGCAGCTGATGTGCCCAATTTCTGCCAGTAACATATCTCGCAAAAGCCTGGAACGTTTTCCGATAAAATTCAGTAACCTTCCTGAAATTATTTCGGAAACCTCCTTAAAAATTCAGAAATCTTCCCGTTTGAAGCCAGTCGTGTCTTTGGAACTTTAGAGTAAACTTTGACAGGTATAATATAATAGCTTGCTCCTTTCCTGCTTTAAGAAAGCTCCATAAGCAGCATTGCAAGCAGGTATCGAGAATTTTACTCGCCTGCAACTCTTGCAAAGCAGCGTAATCCATACTTACTCGCTCCCTCTGGGAGCTTAATCAGCATGGACGGGCCGTAAGTAGCCAGCAGCCGATTTACTTTATAAATACGCAAAGTTAATTTTTAAACTGGGAGCTAAAAATATTTTTTACACCAGTGAGAAGTGTGCATTCGTGCAACTTATAGCAATTCAGGAAACTTTTTGACAATGATACTTGATTTTTTCAGGAAGTGGATAAAAACCATTGAAATCCCGACAAGTTACACGGAAATGCTCAGTAACGTTTCGGATTTTTTTTTAGTGTTGTAACGGGATTTCACTGTATAGGCATAATTAGTTAAATTTGTAAAAATGAATCAATTTTAATGGAGAAGTATAAGAATCATTAATGCCAACTGTAGCAGTATAAACTACGACCATGTTAAAAAGAACGGAAAAGATATAACCAGTTTATTCATTTAGAACGCATACATTTCCCTTCATAGAACCCAAATGATTAAGAGTAAATATTTAAATGTGTATAACACGTGTTTTGCATGAGAAAGCAAACGATAAATATTAAATACGTAATCTTTAGGAATGAAAGTAATTACATTACATAATAAGCATCAAATAAATATTCATTAGAGATTTAAACGAACATGTTGTTCCAAAGAATTGTACAAATACAGTAGAAGACCGTTAAAACGCACACTTTGGGACCAGAGCTTTTGCGTTACACAGTTTTTTGCGTGTTATATGGGTTATTTCACACATTTTGAAACTAATATTCAGAATATATCTATGTTAGCCCTTTAGAATGAGTTTTATCTGCATTGAGTATTAAAGCACTAATATTACAATTAATCATTCACAGATAAATATGTTTCACAATTAAAAGAAAGTGAATTATCCTGCACTTCTGTTAGCTTTATGGTTTGCATAACAGCTGCATTTTCAAGAGCCTACTGGTATTTTTTGTTTACTGTGAATGCTAATTTTTATTTAAAAGCTTTGAATTAAGATAGAAAGGAGAAAAACTGTTCAAAAATTTAATTTACCTAACAATTTTTATGTTTTCAGAGCAAAACAGATGGATTTTTTAAACTTCAAAACCTCGTGTTTAGTTTTAAAAAGTTGTGCGTTTTATAGAGAATTGCGTTATATAGGTCGGCGTTATAAAAGTATTCTACTGTAAATATTTTAACATGTGTATGTATCAGTAGCATATATAGACTACGGTGCGCCCATCGCCGCGAGATTTAAAACTGTGCCCCCCCCCCCCCCCATAAGGAATATTTTTTAAAAATAATTTTAACAAAGTGTTTTTTTCAGAGGGTGCACCCTCTCAGCACTTGCAATCCCCCGCACTTGCGGGGCTGCATGTACTGCATGTAATGTTGTATCTGCTAGATATTATGGGCAAGGGACAAATTAAAGAACATTGTTTTTTTTTTGTTGAATCACGAATAATATAATGTTTTAAAATAATTTATGTAACCAAAATCTTTCAAACGTATGAATCGTTTATTTTGAAAGTGGGGCAAGTTCATTTTTTGATATTGCAAGATATTTAAAGTAAGGCGTTTCAATGATTCATTCTACTAAGAAAGAGCTAGCTGAGGACTAAACTTTTCTAAGCAATCGCGAATTGCTTATTGTTTTCACTAAACCGTTGAATAAAAAACACATTAGTGGAAACAAGAAACACAACAAGTAGGATCCTATCGCAATTCGTAATTGCGAAAAACATAATTAAAATTCAAGATCCAAAAATTCAAGTTTTTTTTTTTTTTGGCTCTAAATTTTGAAAGATAAAAGATCATGTCAAAATAAACAGCTCATATCTTACGATCACAGAAAACATAAATTATTATTTGAAGTAAACATTTCTAAGCTGCAATAATTACTTTTGCTTTAATTGCCGATTTCACAAATAAAATAATTAAAATATAATAAAATCAACAAAAGATTACACGTGGGTTCTTCAAATAAATAAAATCAAAATAAAATCGCAAAAATAAAATCACACGTGGGTTCTTCAAAGAGATAAATCTAATTAGAGAGTTCTTTTCGAAATAATACGGAAGCCTCTTTTACAAAACAATTATTCAGAACGTTAAAAAAAACAAAACAACGGAGCAGTATAGAGCAGAAAATTGTTGGCTTTTGAACAACGTTACCGCTTAAAGCTCTGACGTTGATAATGGCATTGGGCTAATTTTATAAATAGAATTACAACTCAGGCGCAGTTCTTTCAATTTTTGTCTTCTAATACGTACAATGTTTACCTGACACTGATATTTCACTAGCAGACTTCTCATATTTAAGTATATATTTTCTTTGGTTTGTTTGATTATCCAGAAAAATAACTTTCTATACAGTTGAAAATCGATTATTCGAAACTCTTTTAACTGGAGCCGGGTTTCACCAAAGCCGTTTTTGAGCAATCACGATTGCTTATTGCTTTCATTGGACTGTTTTTGGCGTGCTATCATTTTATTTTCCCACCGCCACCCTCCGCACCATCACCGGAGACCGGCTCCTCACGATGCTGCTCCTATAGCGAAAAACGTCTCCAGGTTGCATCCATGTCTTACACACACGCGCCTACATATACAACTACACACACACACACAAACACACACATACACACAAACACGTATACACACGCATACATACATACACCTACACATACACAAAAACATACACTCACATACACACAACTACCTCTCACATTCATGCCTGCACACAGACACAAACACATATGCATACACACACATACACATACCCCCCCACACACACATTCATACACACAACTACCTCTCACACTCAGGCCTGCACACAGACACAAATACACATACCCCTTACACACAAACACACATACCCCCACACACAAACACACACGCCTATGTACACACACTCGTGATTGCGAAAAACATAATTTGAATTCAAGATGCCAAAATTCAAATTTTTTTTTTTTTTTAGTTTCTTCTTTATTTCTGTTTTGTTTGCAAATAAAGAATATCATCTCCAAAAAAAAAAAAAAAAAAGCATCTGACAAACTGCTTATTTATATTGAAAACTAGCGATACCCGCACGGTTTTGCCCGTAGTAGAAAATTAAAAGGTCGTTTGGTTCGCCTGTATTTTACTTCGCCTGTAATTTACAAATAAAACAATGGATGATGAATTTTTCACCAATTTGCTATCTTCATTTATTCGCATACGTTACGGTTTCACGTTGTGATAACTTGAAAATTTACTCGGCCACGTTAGTAAATTTAAATATAATATCCTCTTGTTACATCTCGCCTCGTTATATCAGTCATTCGGATGTATCGCGCGTTACCTCTATGTCTTTGTAAACTTAAAATAAAAGCGCTTTTAAAAGACAGCTGAAAAAAAAGTTACAAAACACAGATGGCGCTACGGAAGTATATAACTGCCTTTCAAATGTTAATCCCCGTTACAAAACATTTTGCATCTAAATACATAACATAATTGTTTACTTAATCTAAAAAAATTAAAAATTCAAAAAATTCTAATTTCGTTAAAAAAATATATTTAGAAATTGCTCGATATTTCGTTCATTTAGGAGTATACATAGCAATATTTCATAGCTTCGATGGTTATAGGTAGCACAAAATACCAAAAAAAAAAAAAGCTTTAAAATTGCTTTTTAAGAATATTTTTAAAGGCAAAAAAGCATTTAGGTATATTTAAAGCTGAGACTTCTTTTTCTTATGACTTCTCTTTAACGCGAGATCATGAAGTAGTTTCAAGAAGGAAGAATTTGTCAGGTGATTTGTCACAACACATCTACCCGACGTTTTTTATGGCCTTAGCGAAATATTCAAAAGAATAATAATAAAAAAACACATCTTAAGCGTAGGGAATGATGTATGAGTAGAAAAGTCGCTAAATTAAAATTACAAGAGGTTAAACTGGTGGCAGTAGAGCTTGTCTTTACAAACATAGAACTCATTTGCAATTATGTTCTACCGTGCATATTTTTTATTCATTAACTTGGCTACGGGTAAAATTAAAATGTAAAATAATTATATTTTTTTAAGTTATTCGAGCATTTTAAAACGGTCGTTTATGACTAAATTTCCATTTTTCTTTTTAATTTCACCGGATAAAATTCTATTTTTTTTTTTTTTTTTTTTTTGGCTTTTTAATCTTCTTGGGACTAATTGTAGTAGTGAATTTTATTTTACTTTTTAACTGCGTACTATACAGTAAAAATATCGATGCTAAAACTGAAGAGTTGGCCCAATATTAGAAAACATTGTCTATCCATAGTAATATTAAAAACACTTACCACTTGTAGTTGCAAAACGGTTGCGTATCAATTTTTAAAACATTTCAACCATTTTTAACTCAGATGTAAAAACTTGAAAAATGGTCATTCAAAAACTTAACAAATAACTTCCATAACAATTTAAAGCTATTTTTAAAAGGAACCTAAATCTAGTGTTTAATTTACTTCTATGTTTTAATATATTTTGACATGATTAAAAAAAAAAAAAAAAAAAAAAAAAATCAAAATTTAGCTAAACTTAATGTGCTAAAAAAAAAAAAAAATACATCATAATATTTTCCCTGAAAGTTAGCAGAAATACTAATTAATGTGTGTCATTTAAACATAAAAACAATCAGGAAGGTAGTATTTTTTAACAGCTAAATTTTTTTTCTTTTGAAAACCCGGGATATCAAGGTATAAAATTCCTAGTTGCTGGAGTATTCTAGTGAAATTGTTTCTAAAAAAATTGATGTTTTCATTCTTTGTTGCATTATCTTATTTTAAGCATCCAAAAGGTATTTTCAGTTATTTAAAAAATACATTTATAGCAAAAATGAAAAAACTGCATCATCTAAAAAGAGCTCTTCGAACTGAAAGTGCGCACTTTGAAGTAACTTTTCAAATTTGTGCAATACTGTTATGAATATAATGACCATAAAAAACAAGATTCCAAGTCAAAAATGTGTTACTACTAGGTTCGTTGTCTAGGAGCTCAAGTTTTCCACCTTCAAGTTCTAATTGGTTGGGTTCAAAATTTTCTGGTGCAATTGTAAAGAGATTAAGTGACATCCTCATATATATAATAGCCAATGATCGAGTAACACGCGTGTTTCAACAATGAAACTGGCGCCACTTCATGACAATTTGATAATGTGTTTCGGTAAGGTTTAACATGCAGGGAAAGGCTTTATTGTTACAAGCCTCAAGTATCAAAATATCGTCATTAGGCAATGGCTTCGTTAAAATGTAGAAGAGAAGCAATTTTCGCTGGTCATACCTTGACGGGCGATTTTCTAGCATGTAATAATTTTATTTTATTTATTTATTTTTTTTTTAGTTTCTAAATTAAAGCTCAAGTCGTGTAAGCGCTCAGATTGAAGGGCACAGAAGGTCACTGCTTCCAAAAATTCGTTATTTGACACATTTTGCCTGATGATTAGCAAATCAGAATATACCACCGCAAAATTGCATGTTTTTATTTTCATGACTATAATACAGGGTGTCCGAAAAGCCCTTGGCACATTTTGAAAATTCATAAAAAAACAAACAAAACAAAACAAATTGTCGTATCAAAAAGGGGTTTGCACTATAATACTTAGTAGGTTCAAAAAATTTTTATGGCATCATAAAAAAGAAGAAAAAGAGACAAATATAGCTTTCAGTGATCGCTGTATCGGCACATTCAGAATTCGTTTTCTTTCTCTGACGATACAGCCGTCAATGTAAATTCAGTCGAACTCGCTTAAAACGAGAGAGTAGGGACCACGAAATTCGCTCGTTTTACCGAGTGCTCGTAAAAAATGGGCTCGTGAAAAAAATCATTGAAATTCTTACACACTTGCTTTGCTTGTTTTGGATTTCTCTACAGTGGCATTGAAAATGGTTAATTCCTATGAACTTTCTCATTGTATCTTCCTTGCGCTATTGATGTCGAGCGAGGAATAGGTATTCATTGACCCAAACAACGTCATTTTCACCCCGCACTTAAATGGTTGACGTTTTTCTGCAGATCCAAAGACAAGACATTGAGTATGTGGATGGTAGTTTAGTTTCAAAATCTTCACAATTTTTGCTATCGTCGTCACTTTTATTGATTTTTTCATTTGCATTAGTTTGAATTTGAGCTACAATATAGTCGGAAATAAGTACGTCGGAAGTGATAACATTGACGTCAACAAATATACTTTTTCAATGCTTCTCTTACTACAAATATGGAAAAAAAAAAAAAGAAAAAATAAATAAAAACGTTGTCATGACTCATTTTAAGGACTTAAGAGTCCCCATTTTGCTGGAAATAAATAGAAATTTTATAAATCACAAAAATATTGCTCGTTTTAAGCGGGTGTTGCTCCTTAAAAGCGAGTTTTCTTCCCATAGACTTAACATTTTACCAATCAAATATTTCTGATTTCATTGTTAAAACCGAGTTCTCGTTAAATCAGGGCTCTTTATAAGCGAGTTCGACTGTACTCATATACTGTAAAAAAATTCCGAAACGTTACTGGTTATTTCCCTGAAACGTCTCGGGATTTCACACGTTTTCACCCATTTCCCCGTAAAAACAAGTATCTTCACAAAAAAAAGCTTCCTGAATCGCTGCAAGTTGCACGCGTGCAGACTTTTCACTGTTCTGGAAAATATTTTTAACAACCAGTTTAAAGATTGAATGAGCGTGTTTATTAAGTGTATCCGCCAAATGTTGCTTACGGCTTGTCCAGGTTGACTAAGCTCCTAATGAGAGCGAAAAAGTCAATGGATAGCTACAGTTTTGCGAAGCAGGAACTGCGGGCATAGCTTTGGCCGTGGTCGCTCTGATTTTTATGGAGTCTTCTTAGTAAATCCAGGAGGGTTCTAATCAATAACACTAAACCTACTTAATAATTTCTAAAAGGTTCTAGAGACATGACTGGCTACAGGGGATATTTCGCATTTCTTCAGAAAGTTTCAAGGTTAATTTCAGAAAGGTTACTGACTTTTAGCGGAAAACGTTCCTGGTTTTTATGAGATATGTAACTGGAAGAAATTGGGCACATCAGCTGCCTATTATTTTCCAGGGACGTTTCTGAATCGTTTTTATAGTGTATTTACTCTTTTATTTTCTCTTTTGTACGATGTCATAAAAAAATCTTGAACCTGTGTTGTATTATGGCACAAACCGCATATATATATAGTACGCGACAGTTTGTCAATTTTCTATGAATTTTTGAAACGCGTCAAGGACTTTTCGGACATCTCTATATCTTCTCATTAGATATATAGGCAAGTGGTCATATATCGGTAAAATTTGAAGTTTCATTCGGCAAATTGAGAATTTCTCCCTTATCAAAAATTTAAGTTTTGCGCGTGTAAGTAAAGAAACTATACTCATTTAAAGCCACTTACTTGCTCCTAATAACAAAAATTTGCCGAAAATGACGAAAATAAAAGTTGAAACCATGCAAAGACTAAAAAAAAGGAAAAGGAAAAAAAATGCAATTCCGTGAAGTAAATAAATAATGACTGCTACTCAGCAAAAGATATCTTCAAAAAGGGTGAATTTGAAAAACGTGACTTTTACCGCCGTTGGCAGCTTTTATTTTATTAACTCCCGTCGCTTTTAAGAAAAAGGTGTCACAAAGAGAGGTTGGAAAGATTGAAATAACGTTAAAACATGAACGAAAAAATGCCGCCGAAAAAAAAGAGGCAAAACATCCGAATGGAGGGGAAAGTATTTTTTTCTTTGACGAACACAGCAGTAAAAATATTAACCGAGACAAAATACAACATTCACCCGACACCTGGTGTTAATAAAATGAAGTACAAAAAGTTTGTGACGTTCAAGAAGCGAATTCTTTACGTCATAGTGTCATTGATATTCTTGTTTGCGCTTGGATAAAGATGGCAGCAGATTCCAGAAAACTTGCGATGCCATTTTTTCTAAAGAGATGTTTTAATCTTTATCACAAAATACAAATAAAAGATAGTCATACTGAAGAATGTTGACAAAAAGGAAGGCGGGATCTTAAGACCTTTTAATATTTTGGCGGATAGATTATAAGTTTTGCCGTCAAAGTATTTTTTTCCCAGTAAACTGATTATCTCAAATGTCTGTTTTTATATATAAGCAAATTTTCATTCTTTTTAAATATCTCACATGATATTTTCAGGTATTAAAGAACGTTTTTGCGTTACATAAATATAGAATTTTTAGACTTAGGACGACTTTTAAATCCTTTAAAATATGTTCTTTGGTTTTGAACTTCTGCCGAAATAATGATAAAACTACTTAAAAAAAAGCATAGTTTAATTTAGGTATGGTTTATGGTTAAACAACGACTTGGCGACATTGGACTTTACCTGAAAAGACAATAAATAATTTACCATCAAATATTCCTAAAAATTGATAAAAAATGTAAAAATGCCTAACTATTCCAGTAGCAGTGAAACTTTAATCGTAATGGAATTAAAAGTACATTACTTTAAAAAAAAAAGTCTTACAATTGCGAATGCTGAAAAAAGAAATCTATTTTTGTTTTCTATCAGATTGGTGCATTTATAAGTTTAAAATTGATTGAACATCTTCGCTGAGTATTTTCTTGCTTATTGGCAACTACACAATTTCAATTTTTTCTTGTAGTATTTCAGAAGACTAAATTGAGTTTGTTTCCGGATGGCAAACGATGCACTTCAGGGTTTAATCACATATAACAGTGGTGCCAACCCCTTTTTACCCGCCGATTGCACCTCATATAAAGATGAATCTCACGAGCCATTAAACTAAGAAAATTTAAAAAATTTCTGACTGGAAAACATGGAAAAGGAAAGATAAATACAAACCAAGAACCTCTTTTTTGATTACTATATGCTTATTTCAGTATTAATACGAAATTTCAATTTAATTCAGTGCCGGGACTACAATTTGTTAGAGGCGGACCAAATCATGAAACTACCGCCTCCGTCCATCAAGTTTTCATAGCATGTTTCAGCAAAAAAACACAGAAATAAGGTGAACTTGGGATGCCTTAAGTCCTTCTACACACGAAGCGATTAGTGGAATCAATTTAAAAAACTTTCCTGTCAACTAGTTGACTGGCGTTTTTCGTTGTCTACATACAACGCAACTTAGTTGAATCAACCTTTCTCCTAATGAGCCGAATTAATTCCAGCTGCTGCTCTGCAACGTTGTAAAGAATGAACCACATTGACTCAACTAGTTTACTCGTATGTAAAGCAAACGTTTGGTAATGTCCCAATGAGTTGAATCAACTAAAAGGTTAATTCAGTTGATTCCACTCATCGGGATGAAAATGGTACACGGTAAAAAAAAAATCCGAAACGGTTACTGGGTATTTCCGTGTTACGTTTCGCGAATTTAATGGTTTTTATCCACTTCCTGGAAAAATCAAGTATCATTGTCAAAAAGTTTCCTGAATTGATACAAGTTGTACGAATGCAGACTTTTCACTGTTGTGAAAACTATTTTTAGCTTCCAGTTTAAATATTAACTGAACGTATTTATAAAGTGAGTCGTCTTCAGTACGATTACGGCCGGTCCATTTTAAATAAGTTCCCAAAGGGAGCAAATAAGTATGGACTACGAAGCTTTGCAAGAATTGCAGGTGAGTAAAATTACAGTTACTTATTTGCAATTCTGGCTTGGCTTTGGTCATGTTTGCAGTAATGCTCTTGGAACTTATTTGATAAATCGGGAAGATGCCAAGCTATTATATTATACTTTCCTAAGTTTACTCCAATTTTCCAAAGACGCAACTGGCTATTAACGGGACGATTTCTGAATTTTTCAGGAAGCTTCCTAGATAATATCAGGAAGGTTACTGAATTATACCGGAAAACGTTCCTGGACTTTGCAAGATATGTTACTGGCAGAAATTGGACACATCAGCTGCCCATTATTTTTCAGAAACGTTTCTGAATCGTTTTTACAGTGCAGCAGCACATGTGCCTGGCGGGCCTGACAAGTTTGCAGGACGCCGGGTGGCATGTAAACAACCTTTACTTAGCTAAGGACCTTCTAATAATTTCTGGACTCCTGATTGGCCAGCAAATAATAATGTGTCGGCCATGTTTTATTTTCTATCCAACGTATGTGAAAAAATTACGTTCCTTAAAAGTTCAGAGTTCACGTATAAATGTTTTTTATCCATATTCCCATTGAATAGTGTCCAAAAGGTCTTGTTTCTAAATGAAACAGAAATTAAAACACTCAAAACGAGCAAGGAAGGAGATGGGTGACGTTTAAAGGTGGTAACTAATAAGCAGTCCCCAAATGTTTACATGGTCTTTAGCAAAGTAGAGGTTGTATATAAACCGCCGGGCAAATCCTTCCCTTTTCTTACGTTATTTTGTTAGGTTACACATCTTGATAACCACTCGTTCGAAAGTTGATTTAAGTTACCTCGGGTGAAGGAGGCCTTGGACTTCAGATTTCTTTCTCTTTACACCAAATAATAATTCACAAAGGAAATGATTTATTTTTAAATTGTTAAACGGTACCTCTGGACTCGGAACCCATGACATCAGCGCATGCCTGGAACCTGAGCAGCAGGTGTGAGTCATCTGTGCAGGAATCGACAGTGGAAGCGGGGTAAGCGCACTCGCCATGGCCCCTGCTGTAGCTAAACACGAAGGAGCCTTTGAACGGACAGGGCACCGCGGGTGTATTGACTGTAAAAAAAAAAAAAAGGTATGGCATTCATTCAAGTTTCAAACAGTGACAAAATATCAAATTACTTGCATTGTTTGTCACGATAATATTAATAACAGCAATGAAGGACAAGGCAAATTAAATATATCACTAGGATGCAGTTGTGGTGAAGGACACGTAACGGTCGGAGTTCGTCAAGAATGATACCACGCAGATTTTTCTGCTGATAACTTTTCTGAATTTATAATTGGATTCATCAAAGAGAAAGTTTGGTTAGTCAAATCTGTGGTTAGTCAAAACTCCCCATTGTGATTTATCTCACAAACAATGTCCATGTTCTGCTAAGAACAACATATTCAGTGTGTACAAAACTGATTGAACTCAATTGAGTAAAGGTATTATTATATAAGATTATTTTATCTCAACAAACAGACAAAAGAAAAAAAAGAATTTGTTACATAAAACATTCTGGTACTTACATCGAAACATGGAGTAGAGAAGAGCATCTCCATTGATTTCAGAACATAAATTCTCTAGGTACTGATGATGTGGCTGAGTTGAGCAATGTGCTGGAAAACAACAAATACAATAATCAGAATAATTTAAAAGGACATTAATAATTCTTACGCCATTTTGAAGGACATTAAAATACTCCACTTTTTCTCTTTTCAGAGGCATAAGCAAGATTTTGAGAAATAAAATTTCATTTTTTAGCCCATATTGGCAAACATCAACGTGCTATTTCACGAAAAAGCCACCATGTTGTCCCGTACATGACAGCTCATATATTTCACTAAAAAGTAAGCAATTTAAAGGGTAATGAACAAAATAACACATGTGTTTGTGATTCATTAAGCAACAGTTTTGCTCATTACCCTTTAAAATGATGATTTTTAAGGAAGTTTATTAGCCGTCCGTGCATGACAAAACGTCCGTTTTTCTATGGAGAAAGGTCCAAATACAGTACAATCTCGTTTATCCGGACTAACTGGGACATAGGGCAATCCGGATTAACAAAAAGCAAAACACTACAGCAAAAAACAAGTCTTAGTAACAAAACTTCGTAGAAACGTTTCTCGAAAATATTTGATCATTTATATGTTCAAGCTGTAGTGGTGTCGTTTTTAAGTACGCCATATTGTTCGTTAAATTAGTGCTACACTCTTATTGTACGTTCTATAAAGAAGTTGTACGTTTAATCAAAACAAAAATCGAACATTTGTCATATTTATAGTTCCGTTCTGGCAATCATAATTTAAAATTATTTAAGTTGAGTTAATACTTTTAGCTCTACAAATTTGATCCGCGTAAACCAGAGGTTCGGATAAACGGGCCCGGATAAACCAGGGATTCGGATAAACGGCGGCCGGATAAACGAGGTTCTACTGAACAAATCATCAAAAAAGAAAAACTTAACGCTCATATCCTGGTTAATTTTATTTTTGGGCCTTAGTGCCCTTCACCCTACAGGTGCAGAAATAACGTCATAGAAAACATGGGAAAAAATTAGTACTCAAATTCTAAGAAACCACTAAATCACTTCTACAAAGCCATTTTTCTTTAGTACAAACCAAGATCATACTAAATTTCAATGGACAGAATCCAAAAACAGAATTCTCCCCACAAAATACTCCCTTCTCCATTTCATCATCACATAAAGAGATTAAGCAAATTTGTTTTGTTCAAAATCTCGCTTGTAGAATAACTAAACACAATCGCGTCTTAATTCAGTTCATAAACAAAAAAGATGTGCAAATGTTCTCCATTGTAGTTGGAGAAAAATTACCCCAAAGATAGAAATAACAGATATTTAAGCATGAAAAGGCCAAGCTATTATTTCGAAAAAGGAAGGGGGAAAAAATCTCATTAAAGCAACAAAAGGCACAAATAAATGATATTTGCAATGAAAGCTTAAGAATATAAACGTAACTACACATGCAATGATTAAACATCATTCAGTACGAAATACGAATGAGATGAATTTTAATTTAATCTAGGAGAGGCTAAACAAAAGGAACGACCCAGACATAAGGTATATAAATATAAAATTCCATCTCTGCATTAATTAAAAACATAACAGCATACTTGTTTTATGACGAACATAAAACGAACAAACGCGGGCAAGGCTTCTTAATAAAGCTTCACGGTAAAACTAATGTCATTATTCTAGATTTCATTGGCAGTTAAAGATCTCTATTTACTTTCTTTTAAAAGAATTTTTAACTGCAGCTCGCAAGTTTCGGTCATTTAACGATGCCGCTTTTCAAGCAACGGTTACAAAATTGGGGAACGTCAACATATTAAATTTTTGGTTTGTTGGCTGATAGAGAAATGTTGCATTTAAATACAAACTGTTCGAAATTAAGTGAATTGCGAGGAAACTAATATCAATAACAAAAGGGGGGAGACATAACCCAATTTTAATTCCTTTTTTGGAGAAATAGCTAATTAGAATTTATTAAAAACTTTATGGAAAAAGAGACAAAACGTCAATGACGGTAAAAAGTCCTTTTTACATTACATATTATTAAAAAAAAATTTTAGCAGTTCAAACTCAATCCAACTTCCTTTGACGGCCTAAACTTTGAGATACCTTCGTAAAAAAATATAACTATCTCACGAACAATTAACGAAGTAATTGCTGGTAGGTCACTTAATTTGCTAGTGTACCCGGAATTTTAGATATTCATATTTCAGACCTTAGGGTTTCAACATAAACATTTTAAATTGTTGAGTTCTCTTTTAAATTTTATATGTTCCAAGAAAAATTTAAAATTGATCTTAGTTTTAACTTGCGGTAACAATTCTTATTATAAATCATGCAACTTTTTCTTGATTTCCAACATGCTCTTGGTGAGAAAAAAAATTGTCGCCTATTATAAAATAGTTTCCCCATTCTTCAAATCGGTGTTCAAAACCCTTTGTGAAAGATCGTTCTAAATGTTAATCCGCGGGAAAAAAAAGGGACAGTTTTATTTTATCAGAACTTGGATTTTAAATGAAATGCTGTCTAACAAATATTTTCAAGTTTGAGGAATATAAGACATACATAGGTACGCAATTAAATAAGCAGCAGTTGAAGAAGGACTGCGGAGTAGGAGTCGTGGAGACTGATTTCGGGGGGAAAAAAAGAATGGGAGTTGAAGGTTTAAAAGTTCAAGAGTCGGAGTCGGTTATTTTCCCTCAGAGTCCGTAACTCTACTCATGCTTGTGGAGTCAGACTGATTTTGCGGTGAAGATGTCGGGGATATAAAATTTCTGGTAAAATAACAGAATAGGCAATTAGCTTTAATTTCAGTGGTCATAAGCTAGTTACTCAGTAAAATAGCCTCTTCTAAAAATACAAAACAACACTGACTGCAGCCCTACCTAGTTTCAAGGCGGTATCCTAATAACGAAAATCAGAAACATGTTGGAATTTTATTCGTTACTAGTGGTACCCACACGGCTTTGCCCGAAATAGAAAAATTAAACGGTCTTTTGGTTCGCCTGTATATTTACAAATAATGTATATTGAATTTTCTCGCCAATTGGCTTGTACCCATGTTACGGTTAAACGTTATGATAATTTCGTATCTCGCCAATTGGCTAGTGCGCATGTTACGGTTCCAGAAAAAGAACCACATCGAATATTCGAAAAATTGCTTCGAGGTGCACACTCCCATGCTACAAACTAACTTTGTGCCAAATTTCATGAAAATCGGCCAGCGGTCTAGGCGCTATGCGCGTCACAGAGATCCAGACATCCAGACATCCAGAAATCCTCCGAACAGAGAGACTTTCAGCTTTGTTATTAGTAAAGACAGCAAGATTTAAAATCCCTTGGTTAAAAAAAAGCTGCTGAAAGGTGAAAAAAAAATCTCGTTAGATATTGTAGCGTAACAACCAGTTAATTGCATATGATGCAATGAGAAGCAAATGGATGTAAGTGGAAAAATTAAAAATTTGGAGGTAACCAGTACAAATGGTAGGGAAACCTCTCCCTTGTCTTGGGGCAAGAAATAGCACTAGTAGCTCTAGTAGGTGCTGCTATACAGCATGGTTTAGAAAAACTTTTTAATGAAAGCCTACCTAGGACCGCAACTTTAAGTGCGTTTTACTCAAAACTTTAAACTGTCCACTGACATCCCTTTGCTTCTCACTGCCTCATATAATATTAAAAGTAAGGTATCCAATTTTGAACCCCAATAAAAGGTACGAACAGGTTATTTTTAAAAAATAGAGAACAAGCTAGTGAAAACAATGACTCTAGAATTTTTGCTAAACTCTCAACCATGTTTCGTAAAACCCTAAAATATTCAGTTCCTGGTAGCGAGACGTTGCGCAAAGTTAGATACTAAACATACAATGTATCGATGGTATTAGTACTCAAATCTTACAACTTAGTAAGTCGACTTAGTGCCAGTACTTCCGGTTACTGGTTTTAAGACTTAAAACACTATTATTCGTTTTTATGCAGCAAAAAAAAAAAAAAAAAAGTAATTGCGAAACTTATTTATTTTTTAATTGACCACGAACATTTTCTTTTTGAATAATTTTTTAAATTCCAATACTGTTATTTGCACTTTTTTTTAAGGCATTAAACTTTTTACAAGCAGTAAAAAGAGACAGAAATGGAGATTTTTTTTTCTTTTTAATTCTTTAATTTTTACTTTTATTTTATTTATTTATTTATTTATTTTTATATTTCTCATTACATTCATGTAAATATTTTTATTTATACATGTACATTTTTTTCTTATTGAACAAAATTATTTTCTTCTGTATATACGAACATTTAATGTTTACCCATGTGGAGTGTTTGTAAATTTTCACATACGTTATCCCATAATTTGCTAAATTTAACAAAGTTGAATATGTACAAATAGCGTATCTAATTTTAAAAAAGTCGACGTTGAAAGTTACACAATGTTGCCAAAATCGTACACACACAGAAACACTAACTAGAAAAACACTAGCTATAGATGTAACAAAAATAAATAACTGTTCAATAATGTTCTAGAAAGGTAAATGGAAACGAAGCCACAAAACAAGTCGTAATCAGAGGAAATAGCATGCAGAACTTGGTCGAGAATAATAATATAAGAGCTGAATCCCAGAAAATGTTTCGGTGTGAACATTTGCAAAGGTTTCGTAAACCTTTTTCAGATTATTAAAAAACAAAATGAAGTCTGATAAACACTGAAAAAATAATTTTGCGTAAGTTTATTTAAAATGCTTATTGTTTGAGGAACACCTATCGACTTAGGAAACAAGAAACCTTGCAAGTACTTACAATTAGTGGAAACATTTTAAACACTTTATTTGCAAAATATGAAAAGCCAATTTTGTTTTCAGTCGTTCAGGGCTTGTTAGCAAAATTCGTTGCTATTTTTAAGGATGTAAGGTTGGAAAATATATCATGATAAATTTCAGAGATCTCTTTTTCAGGATTTTGCTAGGAAATTTATTTTATAACTAATCCAATACGATGTTTTCCAAAAACTTATCTAAAACATATAATTTTTTTTTCTATTTAATTCTCACCGATATGTTGCGATCGTCATTTTTTTTTCCTGCAAAACTTAGTTAAAGATGCGTTTTTATCGAACTAAAGCATGAAACTTGGCTCCAAGCAAGATTTGATGGGATGACTTTACATCTCAACAAATTGTTACGAAGCATGAATTAAGTTTTGAGAGAAATTTGTAAAAAATCACGCCCTTCATTTAGGGGTATCTTGGGGAGTCAATTGTACCCAACCATTCGATTTGAAAAAGTAATGTTAAACATACACTGTAAAAACGATTCAGAAACGTTTCTGGAAAATAATGGGCAGCTGATGTGCCCAGTTTCTACCAGCAACATATCTTGCAAAATCCAGGAATGTTTTCCGCTACAATTCAGTAACCTTCCTGTTTTATTATCAAGGAAGCCTCCTGAAAAATTCAGAAATCTTTCTGTTAAAAGTCAAATCGTGTCTCTGGAAAATTAGTGTAACCTTAGAAAGGTATAATATACTAGCTTGGCATCTTCCTGATTTATCAAGGAAGATCCAAGAGTATTATTGCAAACATGGCCAAAGCTACGCCAGAACTGCAAGTAAAGACAATTTTCTCACCTGCAATTCTTACAAAGCATCGTAGTTCATACTTATTTGCTCCCTTTGGGAGCATAATTAGCATGGACGAACCGTAAGGGTGCTGAAGCCGATGCACTTTATAATTAGACTCAGTTAATCTTTAAACTGGCAGCTAAAAATATCTTTCACAACAGTGATAAGTCTGTATTCGTGCATGTTATGGCAATTCAGGAAACTTTTTGACAATGATACTTGATTTTTCCAGGAAGTGGATGAAAACCACTAAAATCCCGAGACGTAACAGGGGAATACCCAGTGTCGTTTCGGAATTTTTGTACAGTGTATAAGTGCGCGTGTTTGTTGTTGTTTTCCCGTAAATTTTGCATTGAGTAGGGGCGACCGGGGATGGTAGGCTATAGGGGCAGGTAGACTAAGCAACATTAATTCGTAACCATCTCGTGATTTTCATCAACACGAGGGTCGATGCCTCCCCGCGACCCGCGAACTTGTGCCAAGTGAGCAGCGGCAATCGCGAGGCGTTCGTAAGTGAGATCACATGACGTCTTTTTGGTCTCGGTAAGGAATTTGTTTCGTTCGTTTTTTTTTTTTTTTTTTTTTGTTATTGTGCCTTATAAAACTGTTAGAAACAATAATGTTCTTATGCAAAATTAAAATATAATAGTTATATTATATATAACACAGTATTGCTTCTATGTTAGTGCCAGAGTTTGCATGTGATGGGCAGGTAAAACTCAAAATGGCGTCAGGGGCAGGTTGACAAATTTTGTTCGGGGTAGGTAGACTAATGATGATGGTAGGCAGACTAATTTTTAGCGATTTATTACAATAATTCAAGTTACAATTAAGGTTGGAACAGAAAGTATACAAAGAATTAATCTTAATTATTGTTATTTTGAAGTTTTTTTTTTTTTTTTTCTTAATCTTTAAAATAAGAGAATTAAAATTGCTACATTTATCAAATTTCTTTGTGAACGGAGAATGGATCTCAAATTTAAGTTTGTTCACATTAAATAAAACGTTTTAATCATTTAGTAAATTTTGGTGATTTATTTTATGCTAATCCTCTTTATTTACACTAATTACTGCCTAGGTCAAACTACCCCAAGCGTATGGTCAACTTACCCCAGACATAGGGCAGGTTAACCAAGCGTCAGGGTTTTATAAAATCTACTAAATAAGTATTATAGTGATGAATATATAGGTCATATTATAGTGTTTTAGTTACCTGAATAGTTCTTCTATCTGTAGCAATTGTTGTTTTTGTCATATTAAGTTAAACATCAGAGATATATGAGCTTAAGTCAAAAGTTAGTCAACCATCCCCGGTCTCCCCTATATTGCAGTGCTAAACACAAGAATCGTAACTACACTTTTTAACGAAATTGGTGTATTGTCAGAAGTGGTTCTTTATAACGCATTATCTAAATACGATTTTCTACGGCCATTTAAGAATGGAAAATATTTTTCATTAGAAAATCGTCCGTCAAGTTATGACAGGTGAAAATTGCTTCTACATTTGATCGAAGTCATTGCCTGTTTGGTGATATTTTGATAGTTGAAATTTTAACTCTAGCTCCAGTGGATTAACCCTAAACTCCAGTAGATAGCATTCGTTTTTTTCGTTTCTTCATTCCTCTGAAATGACACAGTCCTACCAGTAAAGCAGTTAAGTTACCGGATCCAGTTCAGCCTCGTCACAATAAAGCCTTTCCCTGCATGTTAAACATTACCAAAACATATTATCAAATTATCATGCCGTGGCGCGAGTTTCATTGTTGATGACGTCAGGAGCGTTACTTGATCATTGGCTATTATATATATATGAGGATATCTTCTAAAAAAGTGGCATTTGAATCAAATAGCAGACGTAAAACTTATAAAAGCAGTTTCTCTTTTGCGGTCAACTGCCATACCACACTTGTGCTTAGCACGGCAGTATACACCTAACCCCCCCCCTCCTCCCTACCTCTCCCTAGAAAAAAATCGATGGAAAAAATGTCACGACAAAATTACCACCGATACACAACAACAACATTGAAACGCAAAACGATCACCGAACCTCAATTACTTCTTCCAAAGTTTAAAAAATTCTACAAGTACCATCTGACGCGTTACATATTTCATGAATGCCCCCTAACCACTCTAAGCAACTAATATCAAAAATATATCTCCAAGGACTGCAAGCTCTTGCGCAGGGACTGATTAAAAATTAAGGAGATGGAAGCATAACGGCTTTTCTGTGCAAAAGTTAATTAATATTTATGAGGTTGTTTCGTTTTAATCGTTTTCTCACAGAAAACAACTTATTAAAGAGCCAGTGTGTAATGGCACAAAAGAAAATGATTTTTTCATTTCATTCATTTTAACATTTTGCCGAGAAAAAAAATCCAGTGTTTTAATGTGACATAAAACTAGCGAGAGATAACAAAAACATAAATCGTCTAGACTGTTTTGCTCGAGTAAATTATAGCACTTGAGAAATTGTAAAAAGGAGTAAAAATGTAGTGAAGTTTCGGCTGATGTATTTGTGTATTGCAGCTGCATTCTGTTCAGAATTATTTCTATGAAAAATAGTTTTGAAATGTCAATGATTAAAATAAGAAGAGAAGATCGAGTGTTATAATATCCATTAAATATTAATAGCATAACGATTTATTCCCCAAGTTTCAGCCACGATTATGCTTAGAAAGATAAATTTTTATTGCACGAAGAAACATTTTTTTTCATACAAAAATACAGAGCATAATACCTTTTCGAAAAATAAGTTATGTTAGGAACAAAGAAAATAAATAATTTCATATGAAGAACTGTTAGAGGGGGAGATGCACCTAGTTTAAAATAAAAGTTTTAAAGTATGTCCGTTTTTTAAAAAAGAAAAAAAGCATCACCCTGTTGTAATTTTACAGAAATGATTTTTTTTTTTTTTTTTGAATAACACTAAGTTTTGCAACGGGCATTATACAGTTTAGATTACTTCTGCTGGAGTCACTTTTGTTAATGTAAAATAAACGAAAGCGCAGATAGTTGTACTATTATCCAAAATTTAAATACAATGTTTTATTTTTCCATTTTTGTCAATAACAAATAGTAAAATTGAGCTCTTAAAACTGAAGAAAGAGAAAAATATTTTAAGAATAAATTTATATCATTTTTGATTTATCAGATTGGTTTTCCATTAAGTACGTAAAAAATGATCTTATTCTAACCAATAATTTTGACTAGACAAAATTATTTGATTGTATATTATTTCATTATCAAAACTGACAATAATTTTAAAACTGCATTTTTCGAGTTACATTAAACCTGTAAATTCGTTCATTAGTTTTTTTTTAGCCACTAAACACAAATATTCGGCTAAAAAAAATATTAGTACGTATTTCGCTATAAATAGATGCAATAAGTATTGCAAAAGATACAGTTGCAGTTATTTAGAACTATTAAACGAAAATTACGATTTTATTTAGCGAACAACTTTATCAAACTTTTTATTAAATAAGAATACAATTATTTTAGTGTATACTTTAACTATTGTAGAAAAATGTCTTTAAAACTATCCTTTAATTAATAATTAGTGCTTGCCATATATCAATATAATAGAATCAGAGACGAAGAATATATTTACATAGCTGGAGATTTAAAATTTCCGAAAAATTTCAGGCGGTAAAAAAACTTTTTTCCCCAAATTTTTTTTGGAAAAATTGAAAAAATTAATTTTTTGAGAATTAAAATGTAATCATTAGCTATATTTTCTTAAAAAATAATTTTTGTCGAGGGAAAAAACTAAAAAAAAAAAAAGCTTTTCCCCAAATGCTTTCGGATTTTCCCCCACCATTTCCACCTCTATACATAGCTAGTTAAAATTATCAGTACAGTAAAAGCATTTCTAATGGTAAAAATTTTAATAGTATTTGATGAAGTAGAAATTTAATGTTAAACTGCTAACTTTAAATTCTTGTGAAATGTATACTTGGAGTTTCACTACATACACATTAAAAAACGCAGCCTAAACCTTTTGGTTTCTATTTACATCCACCACCACATAACAACGGCCCTCGTCATAATTTAGATATGGCACGTTAAATAAGGACAATTTCCTGTGTGAGGATATTAGCGCATCTGACTGATGTTAGTGACCTGAATGAGAAACCTCATTTACAGGAGCGGTTTAAATAAATAGGAAGCACTCTAAGAGAACATTTTTCCAGTCAAGTCTTTCACACAAAAGCCTCAGGATACACAACTTGATGAGACATCACGATTTACTGTGATTCTCGGGAAATGGGAAGATACTTCAGCACTCTTTGTAGTTCTTCTAGGTAAATGGCATGTTTAGAAAGTGAATGCTAGAAAAAGGATTAAAGATAGCGTAAATATACTCACTCTCTTTATATTGCAAAACGTTTATGTGTTTTTCGTGAAGGACTACACACCGAAAACACTTTTCCAGCCTGAAAAGAAAAAAAAATAAGGAGTTAGACAACAGAAAAAATAAACTTTTACAAAGAGAGAAAATAATTCTTCACTAAAAAGACGAATGGGCGTATCTCAATTTTAAGCCATTTTGCAGAAAACCGATTTACAGATTGCCAGTTTACCGTATCGCTTGAGAACTGTCACCAGTGTGAGGGACTGTAACTTTTTTACTATTTATTACAGAGATACGCCCATTGGTCATATTATAAAATCGACTTTGGACATTTCTGTGGTGATAATAACTCATTTTTCGATTTTTTTTTTTTTTTTTTTTGAGATATGCCCATTCGTCTTTTTAGCGACGAATCGTACGCGTTTTAAGTATCAAAATAAGTTTTGAAGGCTACTATAGAGCTCCCGCACTTTTTGTCCTATCTAAAAAGAAGTATCGTAAACACTGGAGTTTTCAACAACAATGAACAAATATTGACTTTTAAACTTAAATATTTTGTTGACATCAAAAATTTGAAAATACAATAACATTAAATAAATGGAATGTGCAAAAGAAGAAAGAATAGAACTTAAAAGTGTTTCATATTGCGGAAATTGAGTTTTACTGCCGATGATGCCAATTTTGTTAGAACCAGTGAGAAAAACATTTTAACAGATGTAGGTAGACAGAAATTTCATTAATGGTTTAACATGGGACTATATGGGGTGACTCGCCAAGTATATCGTCAAGTTACACTGAATATGACATCTTGTCAACCCAAATTTGCTCAGTTATCGGCATGTTGTCGCAGAATGGTAAATATTTTATGATGTCACTTCCTTTAACACCACTCTCACTTTAGGTTAAAATTGTACTTTGTCCTCACCAAAAGAAATAAACCATTAAAAAAAAAAACACATTGATCCACTTTCTGCACGATCGTTAAGACCAATTTTTACACATTGTCGCTGACAAATAATTATTTCTTTTTAACAGGAAGATAGATACCTATGTAGTTTCATTGTTCTTTTCGTGCACCTAATTCAAATTAATTTTTAATTATTCATGCGAAAATTGAATTTTCTTTGTCTTTTACCCAACAGATCTTCACAAGAAGCATCCACTAGTTTGTTAATTTCTCTCAGATCGAAAACTTTTGAGCTGACCCTGAATATGAGGGAACAATATCGTGATGCTTCAGTCATTGTAACTGTTTCTTGTGTCCCGAAGTTTAATACTTCTTCAAACAACAAACTATCTCGTAGTCCTAAGTGTAAGCATCATATTTTGAAATTAAAGCCACACTGTGGTTCCCTCTCTAATTTACTTCACAATTTCATCTGCATTTGCAACTAAGTTACAATTTATTCAATTTTATCCACATTTGCAACTAAGTTACAATTTATTCAATTTTATCCGCATTTGCAACGGAATTACGGTATCCACCAGGCAGAAAGTAAAAGCAACCGCAAAATTAGCGCTATAATAATGTTACTGTCACTGACGGTTCGAATTTGCATTTAATTGGCCGGTATCACTGGCTGGATAATAGATGGTTTAGTTCACAGAGAACAGCATGTGATCATCGTGTGAAAAGGGTTATTCGAACAAACTGGAGCTGTAAGAAATTAGGTTGATCAAATATATGGATTAACTACTGATACCCGCACGGCTTTGCCCGTAGTAGAAAATTAAAAGTCATTTGCTTCGCCGGTACATTTACAAATAATGGATGTTGAATTTCTTGCCAATTGCTCGCCCATGTTACGGTTCCACGTTATGGTAATGTGGTAATTTTCTCGTTCACGTTATGATAATTTGCTCGATAAAATGTTCTTAAAAATGGAATATAAAAAGAACAGGATCGAATTTTCAAAAAATCTCTTCGAGGTGCACACCACCAAGCTACAATTTAATTTTGTGCGAAATTTCATGAAAATCGGGCGAACGGCCTAGGCGCTATGCGCATTACAGAGATCCTGACAGAGAGAGATCCGGACATCCAGACAGAGAGACTTTCTGCTTTATTATTAGTAAAGATAATGGATTTTTTCATGCTTTGAACCTAATTATGCTGCCCAGAACAAAAACGAATATACTACTATAAATAGAGATATAGATTACTATTAAATTAAATAAATGATACATTACTCTACTTAACAGGAACGCAGCGGAGAGATAAACTTACAAGAACAACTTAGTTTTAAGTCATATGTGCAATCTCAAATAAATCAATAAAAAATTAAACGGAAAATGTTTTTGTAAAAAACTCAATAAGTATAAAATGTAAATTTATTTTTGCACCACTCTTCACAGGGGTTCTCCTGTTTTGTCTTTTTTTGACAGAGTTTGTTACGTTTTAAAATTAAAAGTGATTTTAAGATTTTTAATCACATCGTTTCAGCTTAGTGAAAGTAATGTTCTCTTAAGAATTGCCGTAGTTAAAATAAGCATAGGTTGCAAGACACAAAAGTACGAGGATAATTTTTTCAAAAAATGTATATTTCACACTAAAAAAAAAAAAAAGAAAGAAAGAAAAACAGTTTATTCCGACTAACTATGATCAAAGGCAATCCTGATAATCTGAGTAATAAGCAAAACATATTTTTAAATAATCAAATTTATCTTTACAGCAATAAACAATGCTTTTTAATAAAACTACAAAGTAGTCTCTCGCAAATTATTTAAAACTTATAGTTCAGCTGCAGTGGTGTCGCATTGACGCTCCAAGTACACCATATTGTTGTTAAATCAGTGCTATACTATATCAGTACTATCAGTTTTGTACATGAGTTCTACGTTAACTTCTAACTAATACACAAAGAAATATCAAAATAATTATAATATGTTCAATCTATTTGCACAAATGAGACTCATTACTCATATTGTCGCTTGAAAAGAATAGTGACGCAACTCAAAAAATACTGAAAATGAGATTTTTTATTGAGAATACTTTTAAAAAAAATTTATCTTTTACATGGAATAAGGACAAGTAGTAGATAGCAAAGTTGCCGGTAGATTGTAACTTTGATTAAAACCTAATTTGACCTAAATTTCATTAAAATGCTAGCACAAAAACTGCATGAAAAAAATTATGACTAGTATTAATAATTTTTAAGGGCCATTACAATAATTAGGAATTGTAATTAATGAAACAGAAAATTATAAATCGTAAGAATTTAAAAAATAGTCTCCTGAAAAAGTTCCTTTTTTTGAAATGTGTCATTATTCTTTTCAAGCTGCGATATATTTGCACTTGATCCCTTGAATTTTAAAGTTTGGCTTTAATTGCGGTATATCCACTAAAAAAAAAATTGAAAAATAATGACTTGAATGCGGTGCGTGTTTGATCGTACGATCACGCCCGCAACAAGTACAACTCATTAGTTTTTAAATAAGAGAAAACTCTTTTGAAAGTTAATACAGTCAAAGTTCTTTAGAACGACCCCCTATTACTGCCCTTCCGTTATAGCGACCGATGCTGGAAGTCCTGTTCCCTATTCCATAGATGCAATATTATTTTAACATCTATTACAGTCCAAACTGAACCGCTCATTCCAATATAACGTCCAAAATTAAGTTTCATTTCATTTTTTTTTCGCGATCCTGAGGACTAACTATTTTAAAACTTTTTTAAAAAATTTTATATTTTCAAATTTAAAATATTTCAATTGAAATTAATTACAGGTTGGTAGGATGAAAGAAAAATAATGATGAAAATTGCACACCAAGAAGAGAAATTGCGAATTATATTTTTGGGGGAAGGTCAAGAAAGTGGAAAGCTTCTATAATACAATGCAATAAGAAAAGATATACTTGGAAAAAATCTCAAATAAAAAATTAGTAAAACTAGAATATCTATCTAATATTATTAAATAACTGATTTTCAATATATTTTGTCGTTAAACGTACTATTTTTAAGTTATATGTGTAATTTATGGATAGTATTTCAGCATAAAATTTAAAATGAGAAAGAAACTAGTAAAATATTTTTTTGAATGTAACTATTTTATTATTTTGTTAATATCTTGATTATCTTTTGAGACAAAGCATAACTTTGAAAAATTATTCCTGCCTTTAAAAAAATGACTAAATAACATGCAATGTGTTATAACGACCTCTCGTTATAGCGACCGATTTCGTTTGGACGACAGTGGTCTTTATAACGAGCGTCGACTGTACTTTATATTGTGAAACATAATGGTTCCTTATATTTGAATACATCACAATAAGGAGCTAAATTTTAAAATTCCACGTATAAAAGGCAAATATATGCGAATAACAGTATTTTTTTTAAAAATATTAAGCACTTTTCATAATGCACTGAAAAGGACAATATAACTTTTCTGGGTCAGAAAGAACAATTCAAGTATTCCTGTAGTTTTCAATGATTGCGAGAAAATGACACTACAAATGAAGAAAAGTGCGCCTCAAGTCATGTATAGAATTCTTCTTATCATTATCTAGCTTTCAATCATAAATTTGAATGTTGAAACATGCTTATTTTTCTTAATGGAAAAGTTTGGTTTGAAATGACTTGAAGCGCACTTTTCTTCGTTTGTAGTGTCATTTTCTTGCAATCATCGAAAACTACAGGAATACTTGAATTGTCCTTTCTGACCCAGAAAAGTTATTTTGTCCTTTTGAATGCATTATGAAAAGTGCTTAATATTTAAAAAAAAACTGCTATTTTATTATTTTTAGCGTAATTGTAAAACCTACACTGTAAAAACGATTCAGAAACGTTCCTGGAAAATAATAGGCAGCTGATGTGCCCAATTTCTTCCAGTAACATATCTTGGAAAAACCAGGAACGTTTTCCGCTAAAAGTCAGTAACTTTTCTGAAATTAACCTTGAAACTTTCTGAAGAAATGCGAAATCTCCCCTGTTAAAGCCAGTTATGTCTCTAGAAAAGTTAAGTAGGTTTAGTGCTACTGATTAGAACCTTCCTAGTTTTCCAAGAACTCTCCATAAACATTAGAGCGACCACGGTCAAATATATGCAACAAGGAACCAACCATATCTCTTGCCTGCAGCTCCTGCCTTTCAAAGCAGTAGCTATCCATTGACTTTTTCGCTCTCATTAATAGCTTAGTCAACCTGGAGAGGCCATAAGCAACCTAAGGCCGATACACTTAATAAACAAGCTCATTCAATCTTTAAACTGGTTGCTAAAAATATTTTTCACAACAGTGAAAAGTCTGCACGCGTGCAACTTGTAGCGATTCAGGAAACTTTTTTGCAAAGATACTTGTTTTTACGGAGAAATAGTTGAAAACGTGTGAAATCCCCAGATATTCCACGGAAATAACCAGTAACGTTTCGGAATTTTTTTACAGTGTATATACGTGCCTAAAACTTTAAGCAATTGGCACTAAAAACCAATACGTGTTCTCCTCTACGATTTATTTATTTGTGTACTAATTCATTTAAAGGTTTCCAAACTAATTTATGTTTCACAACATACAAGTTACTCGAGATAAAGATCCTAATATGTCTCTTTACTTAGCCCTGTTATCGATCATTGGCGTAGGTGAGGATAAAAACCTACGAGAATAATGACAGTGCAGAGCAATACTTTTCATGCTTGCTTCAGAGAAGCCTTGATTCAAACTTTCCCTTATGATTACTATTAACATTACTGTTGCAAGGTAACAAAATTTGTAACAATGGGTTTTGTATTTAAATATTTAATGGGGAAATTACAAGAAATTTCCTGTTTTATCCTAACCGAAATAATAATTTTATTTTAGAACTGTAATTTTTCAGCGCTAAGTTGTACCATTAGCTAAAGCAAATCATTTAGATTAAATCCCGAAGTCTCTAAGAGGTTTAGTTACTGAGAAATAAGCAAAACCAGGCCTCAGATTTCTCCGTGACAATCAGGCCAAGTGTAATAAAAGTGCTTAAAAATGTCACACCAGAACAAGAAGAAAATGCGAAGCATATTAAATTCCATAGATTTTTGCAGAAGAAAAATAATGTTAAATAATGCGAGAAATATTTAAACACCGACGAAAATCTTAGATTAAAACTCCAGTATCAACTAAACTGATTAAGCGCAAATGAAATAATGTCTGCAACTAAATTACATTGATATTATTGTTTCCTGCTTACAATGATAAAACAAATCTCTATCAAGATATAAATTAATTAATTTTCAGTCTTCCAGGTAAATTGCGATGCCATGTGTCGCAATTTAGAACGCATGTTTCAAAGTTGTCAAATCCCATTATATGGCGGTCACATTAAAGAACAAAAGTAATGTATTTTTATTCAAAACTCGAAGGGAAGATCTCGAGTAATTAAACACTCAATTTAATTGATATTCCTTCTCACCAAGGATTTAAAGCGAAAGGAACACCATGACAACTTCTAATTAGCAGCATTAAGTCGCAGGGTAGGAAAAGAAGAGATTGGGACATATTGGTTGGACGGGAAAGCCAAATGAAATACCGATGATTTTTAAAGACCCTTTGTAACGCCTCGAAGTTTTAATCGCCTTTGAAAAATTGGTAGTTGGCAGTTGGGCTTTAATAAGATAACGGAAAAAAATATAATCGATTTTCTTTTTTTACTATGACGACATGAAATATATTTCACTTTATATCAGCTTTTCTCAACCTTTTTTGGTCCACGGACCAGTAAAACTTGTAAAAAATACTTTTTGGACTGCTGTTTTTTCTCATTTATTTATTTGTTTATTTTGAGAGGGAAAAAAAAACTTCACTAGGAAAGTAAATATCAACTAAGTTAGTAATAGCATTTTTACGATCAAATAATACTCAAATGTAAGGACTAGCAGTTATTATACTTATCTATTAATAAATAACAATCACATGATATTGCAAAAAATAGTTACAAAATCTAGACGAGTTAAAAAAAAAAAAGAAAAGAAAGAAAAGAAAAAAAAGGGAGAGGTAACACATGTCAGCGAGAATATAAGCACGCCCTAGTGTTAATGATTATGGATTCTAGTTACTTATTTTAGGGCATTAACACAAAAAATATCGCAGAAAATATTATTTTTTTAATGCTGAAAACTTTTTAAAATCGAACAAGTAAACGTCTGAGTACCTTACAACGTTTTTCGCTGACCTGGGCCGGTTTACTGGTTCAGCGGTTGGGAATCCATGTTTTATACAACCAAATACCCAATTACTAGAAATGATTAAAAGTGTTGAGCTGAATAAAATACCATAGAATTGGTTTATTTAAATATGCCGTAGAACTGATGAGGAAATCGCAATATTATTAAATGTTTTTGTCTTTTAATAGTGCAAAACAAGCTGATGGGAGTTTTTTTCCCAAAAGACCCACGAATTAGCATAAAACCTTGGGATTTATTTCCTCCATTCAATGAAAACAATGTAACTAGAATTCCAATGCATAATTTTATCTCCCACTAAAGGAATTTTCTGATATTAATTATCCATCGTATTTGGCGATAATTCATGAGCATTCGGAAAAACTCCAACATTAATAAACTTAAAATGCTGATTCTGGTAACGATTTTTCCTTTCCCTTGAAACTGCAGCATATACAGTATAACACTAGCGCATCCAGAAATAACTATCTGGGGAAAGAGCTGTAACAAACCTTACATTTATATTGAGTATCGTATTAAGATTGGTAATAAGTATAAGTTAAAACGAAGGATTCTACAGGGTTGCCACTCAATTTTGGAAACAAATTTCCCTATGTTTTCCCCTGTATGAAAACGAAACATTACAAACGAGCGAATACTGATGTTCGAAAAAGAACATTAATATCTTCATAATTTCACCACAGGAAATAAAATCGAAACAATAAATAAATAAATAAATATGGGGGAATAAATAAGAATTCATAATAACTGAAATAACAGAAAGGTAAATACATTTAACTTTTTAAATTATCATAAAATTCAAGATACATGTTAAATAAAACAATAAAAAAAATCTGTTTTTATGACCAACATGTTAATTCAGTAAATTATCAACCATTAGCCAAGGCTAAAGTAGAAATGTTAATATTTACTTTATAAAAAAAAGCAAAATTAGTATTTTTTATTTTACTTTATTTCTGAACTTACTTACTTTATTTTCATTTATATTATCAATATTATTATTTTACTAATTATTTATTTATTATTTGGTAGTTTATAAACTTGGGAATTGATTTTTGCAACTTCAATTTAAAAATATATATATATATTCCCTGTATTTTCAGGTTTTTGAGAAAATTTTCAAAATTCCCTGGATTTTCCCTGGTTTTTTTTGTAGAGTTTTGAATTCATTGTATTTTCCCTGTTCCTTCAGGTTTCCCTGTGGCGTTACAACCCTGTTCTAGGTTATTAACCGCCAAAATTCTTCCATCGTTGTACCACTGCAGTAAACACATATGTCCCGTTCTTAGATGAAAATATTTTATCACCTCAGAACTGCTCCTATACATTTCATTGCGTAAATAAATGATTTTCTGCTTCCGATTTCTTGTGTTTTACTTGCCACTACATCTGCAAAATAAAATCGCACGGTCACGTGACATTTCTATGAATGAGAAGCTCGATGGAATGATCTATACGTTCCATGCCATTCTCCAAAACACACTTTTCCACTCGATTCACACTTTACCCCCTCACCCTGCCCCCCTCTCTCTGGAGCGAATCGATGCTAATGATCATCGCGCCCTCTTTCTCCGGAACTCTTCGGCATCATCTTGTTACTATGGTTACGTTCGAGGGATGCTGTTTGGACTTTTTATCCCATCCTTTCTTTTCTCATTCTTTCGTGACCCGAAAAAGGATGGTTTCATTCCAGGACATTCATTTGGGTAATTTAAGTTCCTTAGATTTCTAAGGATTGAAATTCCTGATTTTTTTCGCACAAGCTTTGAAGAATAGCACATGTTTTCACACAAGAATATATAATTGCGTTAAATGCTACAAAATTTGCACACCTGGGCCGAAGTGCTTGCGGAAAATGTTTCGTATTAAATTACTAAAAAAAATAAATAAATGTAACTGATTTTATTAATTAGGAATAAAACATGGTTTCAGATATTTTTCACTCTTTTTTTTTTCAAGATCTAATCGACCATTTTTATTTATTTATTTATTTATTTATTTTTGAGGTTTAGGTACAATATGACTTATTAAATAGGGTGTAGACACACCTACACGTGGCGCACCCTGGGTAACGCTTTGCAGCAGGAAAGTCTAGTAATTTCCTGCTTCTTGTACATTTTTGCAGTCTATGGTTGCTGTCCAAAACTTCACAAGTTTTATGTGTCGCCAAATAGGCGTTAATGCACATTATCATCAGTTAAAGTTTCTTTTTCTTAAATACAAATAACTGATTTATTCTTCCATAATGTAAAAATTATCAAAAAACTTGTTTCAATTGGATTTACTAGTTTAAATAATACAAATACAAATACAAATGTGACGACCAGCAACAGGCACTGGGCCCAGCTAGGCTGGTCCTAGTCAATTAATTAGTCCCCAATGAAGATCAATGGCCCTCTTAAAGCTATCCACTCCCTTGCTCATTACCGCCTCTTCCGGTAAGCTATTCCAAGTGCCCACAACCCTGCTAAAGTAGTAGTTTTTCCTGATTTCCAAGTTAGCCTGAGATTTAAATAGCTTAAAACAATGACCCCTTGTCCTGCTTTCCCCGCAAAAATTTAATCCATTTACATCTTTCATTTTGATAAATTTAAATAACTGAATCATGTCCCCTCTGACTCTCCTTTGCTCCAGGCTATACATGTTAAGCCTATTAAGTCTGGTATCATAATCTAAATCTGAGAGTCCCCTTACTAATTTAGTTACCCTTCTTTGAACCCTTTCCAATACAAAAATATCTTTCTTCAGATAAGGCGACCAAAACTGAACAGCATACTCCAAATGAGGTCTTACTAAACTCCTATATAAAGGCAGAAGAACTTTCTTAGATTTGTTTGAAATAGATCTATTGATGAACCCAAGCATTTTGTTGGCTTTGTTACTAGCAATACTGCACTGTTGACTAAACTTGAAGTCCTGATTTATAAAGACACCCAGATCCATAACATTTTCTGCCTGATTTATGACTGAACCCTGTAAACGATATCTCATACGCTTATTTCCATGACCTAAGTGTAGCACTTGACATTTCCCTACATTAACTGCCATACCCCATTTATCTGCCCACTTAGTAATATGATCTAAATCCTCTTGCAGCTGTTTTACTTGTTCTTCATTTTCGACAATCCCCATAACTTTTACATCGTCAGCAAAACAATTCATGCTTCCAGAAATATTTTCATTGATGTCATTCATAAATATAATAAACAAAAGAGGCCCTAAAACTGATCCCTGAGGAACCCCACTTAAAACATCACTCCAATTAGAATGATTTCCTCTCACAACTACTCTTTGCTTCCTACCAGTAAGCCAATTTCTAACCCAAAGTAAAGTTTTTCCTCCTATTCCAATGTCAGCTAACTTGCTGAGAAGAGCAACATGCGGTACCTTGTCAAAAGCTTTTTGAAAATCAATATAAACAACATCCACACATTTTTTGTTATCTAAAGCTGAGGTAACCTTGTCGTAGAAATGCAATAAATTAGTAGTACAGGATTTACCTTTCCTGAAACCATACTGCAAACTAGTCAACAGACTATTAGTCTCTAAGAACATCATGATCTTAATTTTGATCAAAGTTTCGAAAATCTTACAAATCACCGAAGTCAAACTTACAGGTCTATAATTCCCAGCAATACCTTTAGACCCCTTCTTGAAGAGTGGCGTTATGTTAGCCAGCTTCCAGTCCTCTGGCACCGTCCCCGAGTTATAAGAAGCATTGAAAATATTCAAAATAACATCCACTAATTCCTCTGCACATTCAACTAAAATTTTTGGATAAATATTATCTGGTCCCGGAGCTTTAGTTGCTTTAATCTTTTTCAAATGAAATAAAACCTCCTCCCTGGAAAATACAAAATCCTCAAGCTGTATAATAGCTTGTGTCTTGTTAGTGTCAACTGTTGAGATACAGTTATCGTTAAACACACTGGAAAAAAAGTTATTTAGAACATTTGCAATATCCCTATCATTTTGGATTAAATTTCCATGCTCATCAACCAAAGGCCCAATTTGACTGTTTCGAGCTTTCCCAGAATTAGCGTAAGCAAAAAACCTCTTAGGGTTCCCATCAATGTCATCTGCCAGCCTTTGCTCCAATTCCCTTTTCTGAATCCGTACCAAATACTTAAAATTTCGCCTTGCCTTACCATACTGGAGCCTCTCCGCACTCTGACCAGTTTCTTTAAACTTACGAAAAGTGGCTTGCTTATAATTAAGAGCTACTTTAGTCTCCCTGGAGAACCACATGGGCCAGATTTTGGTACTAACACCTTTTCTCCTAAATGGAACATAGTCCCCAACGGTTTTAGCAAGTTTATCCTTAAATTCCGTCCACTGCTGATCTACGTCGTTATTTTCCAACCCTGACGAAAAAACCTCTTTCAAGCTCTGCCTAAGTGCAACAAAATTGGTATTTCTGAAATTGGGCACAAACCTAAAATTATCATCTTTGCACACTTCAAATTTAACCCGGAACCTAATGCTGTTATGATCACTATCTCCAATATGCTCTCCTACACTCAACCCCTGAACAAAACTACCTATGTCACAAAAAACTAGATCCAAAATGGCCTCCTCTCGAGTTCCCTGAGTTACAACTTGATCTAAGAAACAGTCACCAATTACTTTTAAAAATTCCTCTTCTTTGCCATTACCAGGATAAAAATTATTCCAATCAATACCCGGAAAATTGAAATCCCCCATTATGATAACGGATCCCTTACTAGACATGTCACTAATAATACGGTACATCTGTTCATCTTGTCCCTGGTTTGAATTAGGTGGCCTATAAATGTTTCCAAAGCGTAGCTTTATGCCCTTACTGCTCATCAACTCCAGCCAAACCATATCAATATCAGTAGGCTTATCATTTATGACCAATTCATTACAAATAAAATTGTCACTAACATAAAATAAAACCCCACCACCTCTTTTACCTACTCTATCCTGTCTGAATAAATTATACCCAGCAATATGTAATAACTCTGCATCAGATTCGGTAGCCCATGTCTCTGTAATTCCGATAACATCCAACTTCTCATCCATAACTATGCTTTTCAATTCATCCATCTTGTTCCTAATACTGCGAGCATTGGTATAGAAAACTTTAAGCATGCCTAAGTTGCTTTTATTTAACACCCTGAAATTTCCTAAATTACAATTGTTAACATTACTACTCTTGTTTGTCACTTTATTTCCATTTCTAGCAATACCCAAAAACATTTCATTCTCTCGATACCTGGTGCTTGAACCATACCCCCCATTCCAACTTAGTTTTTTGACTCCGAAGCCCTTAAAATTAATCCACTAACCATTTTGACCCCTGTAGAGCTCAGATGCAGGCCATCCTTAGCAATCCAATCCCGTTTACAGTGACTCCATACATCAATGAACCTGATACTGCGCTTTTCGCAAATTGACTTCAGTAGCAAGTTCATACACCTCGCACGTTGATTTAGCCAGCTCCTATGCACTCCATACCTGGGAAGCAAACCAACCACTTGGACATTCGTCGAAAAGCTGGTTGCTTTATCCAACAGGGATTCCCATTCCCTAGAAAACTCCTCATTTTTACTGTGGCCTACATCATTTGTTCCCACCCACAAAGTAACCATGTCCTCCTTATTCAATACTCCCTTCTTTTCAGCAACCATATTAATGTCTTTTACCCGAGCCCCTGGTAAACAACACCTAGCCACCTTACGCTTTACTCTCCCAACTGTGTTACCCACCTCCCTTACCATAGAGTCCCCCAAAATTACACCCTTAGTTTCCCAATCTAACTCCTCATTTGAAACTTCCCCCTGAATCTCTGGAACATTTATACCCTCTACAACTGGCTTACACCCTAATGCTAACTGGGCTTCCAAAACTAGCATCTTAAGTCTTAAGTCTGAGAGTTCAGCACATTTAGTGCAAATATAATCCTCTTCAAAAACAGACTCATTTTCCCCCTTATACAGGCAGAACATATGACATAAATCACAAGAGATCCACCTGTCCCCCTTCCCACTCTTTACCTCTTTCATAATGCATATAACACCCATTTCTACTCAGTGAATATGTTCCAAAAGGCAAAACAGTAAGATAAAAATGCAAAAAAACACAGAATAAATACTAAAAACAGCAGTAAATAAACAGAGTTGCTACACCCAATAAAGCACACAAGACCAAAAACCAGGAGATCACCACATGTTAGGCTTAGCTCCAAAAAATGCAAAAACACTTCAAGAATACAATAACAGCAAAAATGAGCCCCCAAAACACAATAAAACTAAATTACATGATAAAGTGAAGTAAAAAAACCTAAAACTAGACAGTAATAATGAAAAATTATAGTAAAAAAACACTTATCAAATTAGCAGCAAAAAACACTCCCTGCATCACAGGCGCCCTCTAGTGGCCATTTTAAACTATCGCCCATTAGTTTTTATCACGAGTTAAAATGAACCCCATGACTTTTTCAATGCGCAGTACATGCACTTGAATGGAAAAATATATCAATAGAACCAAAAGAAAAATTCAAAACTTGAAACATTTAAGTAAGAAATAATACTGCAAAAACGAACGGCAAACTTGAGAGAAAAAAGGTAGGAAATTCCATTACGTGTAGAATGCTTTCCGAAAATCAGTAACAAGGTTTAATGAAAGTAAGCACTTCGGTGCAACTTAACATGAATTTTAAATCAAATGTATGGTTGAACTCAACAATGTTCAGCAGTACAATAACTTTTTAATTACTTAAAAAAAATAAGCAAAACCTTACATCTGTGTTTCTTTCTTTGTTTTTTTTCTTTAATGCTTGTTTAATTACATCAATTTCGATATTTTGTCATGTTGTAGCACCTCAAAACATTACAGAGGATTCTAAAATAAAAAACAAGTATCTGAAGTTCTTTCGTTTTTCTAATGAATCCATCCCAAAGATAATAATTTTCAAACTAGTATAACACTATTTTGGCGTAGAAAGCTACTTAAAAAAAATGTTTCGAAAGGATCGAAAATTTATCTTTCAAGTGAAGTAAACACAAAACACACGTAGAAAATGTTTGCAGAGTAAATTTTAAAATATCGAATTGAAGTTAATTTTAAATAATTTTGCGAAAAAATCTTTGCGTGAAAACCGTTTTAAACTCTGATTGAACGGTTATAGTTGATTGTTCTAAACTTTAAATAAAATTAACTTTAGAATATCTGAAAAACATGCGTTAATTTTCAGACCAAGCATACTTCAGAATCAGAAAAAGCATTTTTTAAACCTAATAATTAATTTGATTCTTCTCTAATATCTTTTTAAAAAATTGGCTCTTCAGCATCACGTCGATTTACTTCGAGAAATAAAAACCAAAATAATTTTCAATTTTCTCTTAGCCTTTCTAGTTAACCAAGTAAAATATTTAAGTAATAAATGAGGTAAAAACAAGCAATAATAAATTTAATACTGCAGTTTTCGGAGGGTAAAAATCCCTCTTTTTTTGCGAAACACTTCAAGTTTTTGAAAAACAACTTTTGCAAGTTCCCAACATTGAAAGAAATCATTCAAATACAAATATTTACGCATTTTCAAAAATAACTTCGCCGGCGAAAGTCTGACAACTTTTTCACAAGAACTGCCTTCAAAACCACTACAGGTAACGAATAGCACGCACAATACACTAAAAATCAAAGCTATCAGCAAAAGTAGAAAAAAAAAAAGAAGCTTAGCGAAACCGTTTTACAAAAAGCGGATGAACTACAAACTCGAAAGAAATTTCGAAGTCCCCGAAAGTTACTATCGTTGCAAAGCATCCCATGTTGCGTGAGGGCCTATTTCACGCTTCACCTAACGTCAAGTAGCTATAGGGCCTGAACGGAATAAATTTCAACTCGGGGGACCCCTTGGGGTAAATAGGTATCAGTAAAAGCTTGGCTCTCGTAAAAAGGCGGCCAGAGTGAGCTTATATACGAGAAGCAAAAAAGAGCTTTCTCCATGTTAATACTTCTCCCTCGTTCTTGAATGTGCTTAGATGATGTGACATTTCTTTATGTGCGAGAATTGATTTCATTATCGGAGGAGATTGTGCCCGATGCCTTCGGGCCCAGTGACATTCTTCAACATTAGAGACGAGGAGCGCGAAGAGTGTACAATGGCTAAAAGGTTTTATAAAACTGGATTTTTTTGAACAATTTTAAGGCTTTAAAAGCAGAGAGGGTTATTTTTCCGCAATGAAACTTTTTCCTAGAGAAAAGTTTTATTTGGATTAAGTTTTGAGAAAGATATTTTTTTATTGCTGCAGCATATAGGAGATACTATAGTATGCAGAAATCTGCAGTCGTTCAATGATATCATTGTGATGTGGTGCGGCAGAATTCTCTCCTGGGAGTGAAGGGTGATTAAAGAGTGATTCTAAAACGTATTTTCATGCAGTTGAGTCAGCTTAATGAAATTGCCAACTTGCCACGAAAAGTTAATCTAATAAGCGGATATTCTATGATTCGGGATCAAAATAACAAATTACAACGGTTTGATGAATTGAAATTTATTACAATATGCGGGAAATTCTTTGAACCGATATTTCAAACAGCGGGCTCAACTGTACTAGGATTGATAACATGACTTAAAACCAGGGCCATGGAGTTGGAGTCAAATGGATTTATGGGTACAAAAGTCGGAGTTTGAGTCTGGAGTCAAAGGCTTAAAAATTCCAAGCGTTGGATTCGATAATTTCCCCTCCGGGTCCGCGTTTCTGCCATGGCTGCGGAGTCGAACCGATTTTGGAGTGAAGGAGTCAGACTGTTAACTACCGGATGAAGAGGATCGGCAGTTTTGGAAAGTTTCAAACCACAATTTTCGATTCAGAACATTGAACATAAAAACGGGCTACATGGATTAAGATTCACGGGCCGTAGCTTGGGCATCACTGTATCATAACGAAGAAATTAATATCATTCCCAAACCTGCACCACAAGTGTAATATATTATTATAGTGACATAAATAAGCGAGAACAAAAATATAATGGTACACAATAAAATTACCATTTGCGGCAGTGAGAAGTAAAGGGATGTAAGTGCCAAAATTAAAAATTTGGAGATAATCATCACAATTGGTAGGAAACCTCTCCTTTGTTTTAAGGAAAGATATGGGATTAGTAGCACTGGTGGGTGCTGCTATACAGCTTGATTTAGAAAAAAAATTCAATGAAAGACTACCTAGGATCTGAACTTAAAGCGCATTTTACTCAAAATTATAAAAAAGTCCACTTACATATCTTTGTTTTTCTCACTGCCTCATTTGATACCTCAACTATACTGCACGTTCACACTCTGCAATACCAATTCGAAATAATACAGAATAGTGCAGGTCAATTGAGAAATAATAAGATAGAATGTACCCTTTTTCTTTCTCGCAAAAAAATATTTCTATTTCAACATTTCTTTTTCTGGATATGTTATCTTGCAAATATCATTTGTTTATTCTTTCGAATAAAGCGTATACATTGCTCCTTATTCTAGTAAAAGGAACAGCTTTTAAAAACCAAATAGCAGAGTCCGTTTTTATGCCATGACCACTTTGTAGATTGAAACTTGCCGAGCATTCATCATAGAAAACCATATCACTACCATTTGAAGACTAGAAATATTTATAACTACGGGGATTAGGAGAATACAACGTCCCATATCGTATTTCTGTATGCGTTTCTGTCCTACGTGACGTTAATACCTTTTTTTCAAAATCATATTTTGAGTAAATCTTGGCTCACAACATTCTGATATTACTACTCGGAACAACAACCGATTTTGACCTTCTCCCACGTTTTAGGAACAAAAAAAAAAAAAAAAAAAAGAAAAAAAATCCTTACATTGGCAAAAGAAACAAACAGAAGCACAAAAGTTGATTTCCCGCTCTGATGTAGAACTATTGTTTTGACTTTCTTTTTTTATGAAATTCAGTTTTTTATTTCCCCTGTCGCATCTGCTGTGTGTTCTCTAGGTTTTCTCATTTATATATTTCTTCCTTTTTGTTGCCGAAATGCGTTTTTCTTGTTCGCTGAATGTGGGCATAGAACAGCGGCAGCAATGTTTGATCGTCTGTGGGGAATATTCCTAAATTTTGTTTCCACCAATCGCGATTCAATTTCTGAGTCATGAGGGGAGGAGCAAAAATACATCAACGTCTTTGTTTAAATATATGTTTTTTTCAGGTTTTCTTTAGTGCCTCGTTGCTTGCTATCTTTTATTAAATTGTTATAATTTGGGACTTATTGTGTTATTTTGTTTTCTTTTTCTGGAAGTATTTTATCTAAGGTTGTTTTACGAAACACTTATATAACTATAACTTATCAGTATTTTTATTATTTTTTTTCGAATGAAAACGGGAAGTATTCTTTAACCTAGACATTATGTTCCCTATCAAATTAAATGAAAAGAACTTCAGCGTTTCTTATTAACTTTATTGCGAATAGCCCAATACGAAAAACAAAAACTATTTATTTGAACACTTGCGCCGGATATTTTATAGGAAATAACTATGTGTTGCGATACACTACATAAAATAATTGTTACACATTAAAAAAATGATGAATTTAAAAATGGCACTTGGAAGCATTAAATCTAGCAGCTTATTTTAAACATATTGTTTACAATTGAAGATCTCACTGCAAAAAGTGGAAAACTCCATTTAAATAACGTTCTGGAAAAATACAAAATAAATGAATACAAACGTTTCAAAAATTTAAAGATTCTGTGTATGTCTTCAGTAGATAGTTCAAATATTTTAGTATTCGAATCATTGTGAGTTTCCTAACTCTCCCAAAAACACAACCGAAACTCTCCACTCCATCGGTCACATTTCCAAAATGGTATTCTATCATGCTCACTTCAATTTGTGTTTTAGTGTTTCGAAAGATGGCGTTATGGTCCGGTGGTCACAATCGATTTTATTTTAGCTACATCAGCAAAGAAATGAATCTTAAGTTTGTTACTGCTGTTCATGTCCTTTTTCCGGTAAAGCACATTACAAAAAGTGCTTATTTCCGGTATTTAGAAGAACTCGAAACATCAATCTAGATGAATTTATTATTGTCCTTAAGCAAGTTTTTGCGATTACTTATTTGCATTTGGCGAGTATAAAGCCTATTTTCGCATTCAGTTAGACTTTCTGGTTGACAAATCTATAATTGGTGCAAACCTAGCCTGACAGCACAGTGAAGGCTACGCAGATCCTAAACGCAGCATTACGACATTGTCAGGGTAGGTTTGTCCCAATTAGAGTCGCCTCCCGTTACAACGCGATCCGACTTACGCGAAATGGCTATAACACGAGTTTTTCAGGAGCAACAAATTTTAGAACTAACGCGAATTTCTTGCTCTCAACACGAAAATATTTGGAAAGGAATCATGACCAGCCCTTAGTTTTAATATGAAGCTCGCAGAGCAATGTTTAAGCAAAATGCAAACAATATAAAATTGGAATCTGCTCTTGTATTGTAGAGAATAGAAACCTTGAAAGAGGAGTGTCACCATAGATTTAAATGTTATAAAAGCAAATTCGAAGCTACTGTAGTGTACTTAAAAATATATTAGAATGACAATCAGATTACGCAGCATAAATCATCTTTAATTTTTAAATTATAAATGAAACTTATTGTATCTACTGTATAGTACTCTTACAGTGCAGTGTTTAAGTAATGCAGCTCTTTAAAAAAATACGGAAAAATTTAGCTCTTTTTGCGAGTATCGGTAAGACACAGTTAAAAAACGGTCTAAAACAGTTTGAAAGGTGTTTAAAAATTTCTAAAATGTCACATACACAACATTTTTCCACAACGCGAAATTTCGACTTACGCGAGAAGTTTTGGAACGCATCCCTCGTGTAAGTCGGGATCCGACTGTATAGTTGTGTCATCGGATCAGCTGTATCTGATTAAGATCTTCTTAGACTGAATAGAGGCTCCAGTTCAACTGTGAGCCGGGCTTCCAAGAACTTCTAATTACACCATGCGGATCTACTAAAATGTTCACTTAAGGTTAAAAAAAAAAAAATGTGCATTACAAATCGAATCTAATCAAACGTGCTAAAATGGGCGGTTCGTTTACATTTAATCATTGCCATTCGGCAATAATTAATAACCTCAAATCTTATGCCACGCCCCACAAAGAATTACATGTAAGATAATTACTGGAAAACAATTTCAATTTTGAAATATTTAATTTAAAAAGAGCACAGATTTAGGCTATTTTTCATAGTAAACTGACTTTTCAATGGCAAACAAATAATAATAGAAAAACTTTTAAATAAAAAATAGAAAAAAAAAGAAGGGAAAAAACATTTTTCTAAGAATAAAGAAATCTCAAGTGTAAAATCGGCTATGGATCGGCGTCTTTTGCATTTGTTGATTGACTACGGTGCGCCATGAAAGAAGCAATTAATTATTTCGTTGGCAAATTATTTAGCAAAAGTTTTTACAAAATATGATTTATTTACTCATTTTCAACTCTTAAAATATTGATATTCATATTAATGAACATGCTAAAATTACTTTTAATATTAAAAGCAAAAGAAATGGATATTTCGCAATTCAACAACTGCAGCAACGTTAAACATTTACAATGCAAAGCTAATTTATCAATATATAAAGGCATTTCAATTTAATTTAATATATATAGAAATGATGATTTGCTTTCATATATATTTATTTTGGTACGTATCTTAAGATTACCAAATAAAAGTAAACGATTCACGTTTCAGTTAAAAAAAAATAAATAAGAAAGTGAGATAAAAAAAACTAAACAAATAATATAAAAGAAAAGAAAAGATAATTAATAATTAAAAAAAAAAAGAAAAGAAAAAAAAACCTTGTGAGTTCAATTTTTAAGATGTTCTTGTGACAAGTCAAGAAAAAGGGTCGTGTTATGTTTCAAAAACCACATACTAGATGGCGCCACAACCACCCACCAGAACTCTGAAAATATTATCTAACCTTTACCTCTAACGGAGTGAAAAATGAAAGTCATTACGAGCAGTGTTTTTTACTGTTACTTTTTTTATTTATAGTAATCAGTCATCCATTTATTTGAAACTGAAAGGAAAATTCCTATTATGAAGGGAAGACTGCTTTGAAAATTTCCAAACGGGCATTTAAAAATTTCATATAATGACTATTTTATGTCCTAAATTTCAATATGAGGTGAGACATTATTCTTATGATATTTTCATTTTTTTAATCAACGGTTTTAGCTTCATTACGTTCCATATGATTTTTAAACATGCTTTTTTTAAACAAATACTATTCATAACACATTGACTACAACTAAATATTAATACATTGAATGATTTAATCAAAATATTTCAGAACGCCGCTGGTCAACCCTGGATTTAAAACAGCTCAATTTTTATTTTTGCATAAGTAAACACTATAATGTTCCACAAATATTCATGAACATTTCAGTTGTTAAAAATGCACAAATTCTTTTTTAGCTCACGTAAAAGGAAAAGCAAAAGAGCTTTCTTTTTTGCGACACAGTTCCCTTTACCACTCAGGTAAGGATTAATTCAGTTAAAAATTCGTTCAACAACTTTTTTTTAATTAAATTTTAAAATGTTTGATGGCTCCTAGTTAATCGAGGCAATTTTAAAAGCGTAGATTTATGTTCAAGCGAAAAACTGTAAAACGCTTTTCTTTACCTTAATACGTATAGAAGGAAAGACAAACATTACAGAGCTCTTTTTCTCTCGCATATATCCCAACCTTAGGGGAGAAAACCGAGACCGAAAAAAACAGCTGGAAGTAGAATATTTATGAATTTACGAATTAATTATGAAATTATGATTCTGAAAATACGGTTCATTGGCGTTTTTAAGAAAGAAAATATCTACAGGAAAGTAAGAAGCAGGATTTAGCTATTACACGAAGTTACGCTGTAAAGAAGTTTTCTTTTTTAAGATTATCACATGACGGAAAAACAAACATTACGGAGCAGTTCTTTCATATCATGCACTAAGACTCAAGACCAGCGCTTCTTCGTTCTTTTCGGACGGAACTTTTGAAAAAAAAAAAAAAATATCACGGACCGGTGATGTTTTTTTTTATCTTTTCCTTTCTGCCTTTTTTTCCTTCATTCTTTTTTTTAAAGAGGGAAAAGGGGGGAGGGACCTTTTATTTAAGGATTATTTAAAAAAAATCTTTTTAATAGTCCTCAAAAAAAAAAAAAAAAAAGGTCCGGTGAGCTTCTTGCCCCCTTTTTTTTTCTCGTTTTGTTTTTCTTATCTTTTCTCTTTTTTTAAAAGGCTGAGATTTTTCTCTCTTTTTTTTTTTCTACAACGTAAGGATACAATAAAGTAATTAAAAAATACATTAATTTAACTTTACTTTCTGTTAAAGAAGTTACAAAAAATACTCAAAAATTAAAATAAAGTAAGCAATTGTTGTAATAGTTACGCATAAATAATAAATATTCCTGAAAATCATAGAAAACTATGAAATTAATAACAAAATTCACATAAATGATGACGCATAGGATATTACATATTTGCGTGAGTGATTATAGTAAAGATTTTTTTGTTTTTGAATGTGGACAAGTCGAAATTTCTTCGGACCGGTGACGGTCCACCAGTTAAGAATGGCTGATCTAGACAGTAGAACCATGCTTATCTGGACACCGTTTATCCGAACGTCCAGATTATCCGGCTCAAAATTGTGAGTATGTTTTTTTTTAATGTTTACGTAGATAATTTTAAATATAATAGCAAGAATTGCACAAAAAGTGCACGGAACATTCACTTTTTGTGTTGATTAAAATGTACAGCATACATAGATATACATAGATTGTACAAAAAATTAAGGTAATCTAACAAACGAACTGCTACCAGACTATCTTTACTAATAATAAAGCTGAAAGTCTCTGCGTTCGGATCTCTGACGCGCATAGCGCCTAGACCGTTCAGCCGATTTTCATGAAATTTGCACAAAGATAGTTTGTAGCATGTCGATTTTTCAAAAATTCGATATGGTTCTTTTTCTATTCCAATTTTAAGTACGATTATCCTAAGATGAGCAAGTAAATAACGAAATTATCATAACGTGGAACCGTAACATGGGCACAAGCCAATTGGCAAGATACAAAATTATCATAACGTGGAATTATAACATGGGTACAAGCCAATTGGCGAGAAAATTCACCACACATTATTTGTAAATATACAGGCGAACCAAAAGACCTTTAAATTTTTCTATTACGGGCAAAGAAGTGCGGGTACCACTAATTACTACTAATAACATAGCTGAAAGTCTCTCTGTCTGTCAGGATCTCTCTGTCTTGACCTCTGTCAGGATCCCTTTGACGCACATAGAGCCTAGACCGTTCGGCCGATTTTCATGAAATTTGGCACAAAGTTAGTTTGTAGCATGGGGGTGTGCACCTCGAAGCGATTTTTCGAAAATTTGATGTGGTTCTTTTTCTTTTCCAATTTTAAGAACAATTATCCTAAGATGAGCAAGTAAATTACGAAATTATCATAACGTGGAACCGTAACATGGGCACAAGCCATTTGGCAAGATACAAAATTATCATAACGTGGAACCGTAACATGGGTACAAGCCAATTGGCGAGAAAATTCACCACACATTATTTGTAAATATACAGGCGAACCAAAAGACCTTTTGATTTTTCTATTATGGGCAAAGAAGTGCGGGTACCACTAATTACTAATAACATAGCTGAAAGTCTCTCTGTCTGTCAGGATCTCTCTGTCCTGACCTCTGTCAGGATCCCTTTGACGCGCATAGCGCCTAGACCGTTCGGCCGATTTTCATGAAATTTGGCACAAAGTTAGTTTGTAGCATGGGGGTGTCCACCTCGAAGCGATTTTTCGAAAATTCGATCTGGTTCTTTTAAGAACAAAATTATCATAAGATGAACGAGTAAATTACGAAATTATCATAACGTGGAACTGTAACATGGGCACAGGCCAGTTGGTGAGAAAACTCACCATATATTATTTGTAAATCGACAGGCAACCAAAAGACGTTTTAATTTTCTATTACGGGTAAAGCCGAGCGGGTACTACTAGTAAATAAAGCGTTAATTTGACAGTGCATTGGTCAAATGCACTGTCATAATTGCATTCATAATTGCACCAGAAAACAGTGAATTTCTTTTTTGTATAGAAAATAGGCAAAAATTGTTTTGAAATTTTTTAATTGTCTTTTAAACAACTTTAGTTATACTTATAAACGAACTATAGTTTTTTTTTTTTTGTCGCAATGAACATTAAATTTGCTAATTTAACGTCTCGTTTTGCTTATTATCAGAATTATCCGGATTTCCTATCATCCGGATTGCTTTAGGTGCCAGTCAGTCCGGATAAACGAATTTGTACTGTATTTTATGTAAAATGTGTAGCATTTATTAAAAAAAAACTAATTTTATGTAAAATTCGAAAAATACAGAAAAAATGTTTTATTTACATGCAGAGAGGAAATTAACGCTATTGAACTTGATTATTCGATGAAAAGAAGGGGAAAAACGTTTTTATGCTAATTAGAAACTTTAGATCATAAAATAATCAAAATATCGCGACAAATTTTGAAATTTCAGATATTATTTTTAGACATTGAAAGATACTCTTGAATTTTAGAGAATACTTTGAGGCATTCGGTTTTTTTAATATTATAATTTAAATAACAATTTCAGACAACTCTAAAAAGTATTTCAAAGTCAAAACATAATATTTCAGTGTTTAACTTTAAAAATGATTCGGAAAATGTGTAATATGCTGCAAAAAATAGAAGTATACTGAAAATTGGTATTTAAAAAATATGCAATATTTTAAATTGAAGCATTTAAAAAAATGTACTGATACATTTAGAGTAGGGTATACGCTTACAAAAACATAAAAGAACGATATTCTAATAAACTACTTGACATATTTTTCAAAAAAAGTTTTTTTTATATTTAAATTAAAAAAAAAAAAAAAAACATCGTACTAAAATTTACTATACATTTTCCAAAATATATGCTATGTTAAAAGATAAGAAAAAGATATTCTGGAAAACTACTCAACATATTTTAAAGGTATATTAAGTGAAAGATAAAAGAAAAGCACTCATACACTGTAAAAAAACTCCGAAACGTTACTGAGTATTTTCGTATAACGTCTTCGGATTTTCATGGTTTTTATACACTTCTTGGAAAAATCAAGTATCACTGTCAAAAAGTTTTCTGCATTACTACAAGTCGCACAAATGCACACTTCTCACTTCAGGCTTCACTCTTCACTTCTGGCTTCAGTTCGATTACGGGCCGTCCAGGCTATTGAGAAGGAATACTAATGGAAGGAGCCATAGTAAATGTCTCAGTGAAATAAGCTTGGGACCCAATGTTTCCCAGGTCAGGTGACTTGTTTGGCTGGGAAGTTGTCGCGTTTTGGCACGCAATCGCTCTTTTGGCATTAAATATTTTTCAGACGACGCGACGGTGCTCATTATGAAGTCGGGGCTACAAATCAGAGCAACTCTGGCTCCAACTCCTTTACCGCATAATAATAAATAAATAAATAAGTAACGATACAAATACAGGCCTATCATCCAACTCCCTCTCCCCACTTCGATAGAATACTGCACTATTAATATAAATCTAATTTTTCCCTTCTACAGTTAAAGGTTTTTATCATGCATGGCTTCAGCTAATGAAAACTTCTTCAGCGGTTACGGTCAACTCGAAATTGCTTCCCAAGTCACATGGTACTGTTGCCGTATCGGATAGTAGGGTTGCACTCTCTCCGTCTATTCCTTCTCAATGGTCCAGACTGTTTAAGATCCCAAAGGGAGCGAATAAGTCCATGGACTACGTAGCTTTGGAAGAATGGCAGGAAAGTAAAATTCTCGATAATTACTTGCAATTCTTTGGTCATGTTTGCAGTACTGCTTGTAAAACTTTCTTGATAAATCAGGAAGGTGCCTAGCCGTTATATTAAATCTAAATAAGTTTATTCTTAATTCCAGAGACACGTATGGCTTTAAATGGGAAGATTTCTGAATTTTTCAGGAGATTTCCAGGACAATTTCAGGATGGTTACTGAATTTTTGCGGAAAACGTTTTTGGTTTTTGCGAGATATGTTACTGGCAGAAATCAGGCACATCAGCTGCCCATTATTTTCCAGGAACGTTTCTGAATCGACTTTACAGTGCAAAGTGACATCCCCCCCCCCCCTTTTTCAATGAAGTACTGAACGGTAAATGTACAGCTTCCAAAAATTACTGTCATTATTATTATTTGTTTAAATGATTGTTGCTCTTAAGAACGAAACAGCTGAATTAAATATCTATTTCAAAATTATTTGAGCATTTCTTTAAAAATAAAACAACTATATCTTCTAAAAATTGACACAAACGTCAAATATATATTCCGCATTGAACAAGCAAGCGTTGTCTTAACAACAAACGAAAATAGAACCTCTTTTTTTTTTCTGAAAAAAATATTTTCATTTTTCAAGAAGTACGTTGCTTAGCTCTACCATAATTTCATAACATTAAGTTTTCTGTTTCACAAATGCTTTGTTTGAATATAATGTTCCAAAGCCACTACTATGGTAAATATTCAAGCATTCTTGAAGAAGAAAAAACAAAAAACCTACGTAGAAAATATGAAAACCATAAATTTTAATATCAAATGTCTTGGAAACGCACAATCGATGCTAATGAAATTCCCGACTGGCATTAAAAAGGAATTTACCCGGAATAATGCAAAGCCCCGGAAACCGTCCGCTCTCAGCGTGCAACAGAGCAAATGAAATAAGAGCGCATGAGAGTATGCAAAAACAAACTAAAAACATTTGTTTGGGTATTATTTTATTGGCTCCCCCATAAACAAATAACAAATGCGATGTCAAATTTGAATTGTAAATGCTCTTCGTTACTCATATGATATTCCAGTGCGGGCTAAAAATGTCGGGTTTTTCTTAAAAATCAAAGTCAATTTAGGTTTCTGACAAAGGAACAATAGAGTTTGCATAAATGAGTTATGCGTTTAAAACTTGAGAAAAGGGGAGACAAACTAGACGTGGCATCACGAAAAAGTATTTACTATGAAAAGGGATAAATAACATTTGCATAAAATAAATGTTTCTTGCTTGTATTTTCTTTCAAAGAAAGGGGTAATCAAGAGTAATTAAACTTAATCAGATAATCCATACTAACTTAATTTGCATTTCCAAAAAAAAGCCAATTTATGCTTAAATTCCTAGTGTTTCTGGAAACTATGTAGTAGTAAAAATTAATTTTGACAGCAGGATAAGTATAATACAATTTTTATCCACGATATGTGCATATTAGTAAAAAGGACATGTCATGAAAAAGAGAAGGGGGGGGGGGGATATCAAAAATTTTGTTCAATCAATCATTGTCCTTGAACGAGAAACTGGTGTCGTTACAAATACAGCATGATTTAAAAGTTGAAAATTTGTTTAAGCTAATAATAAAAAGAACCAATCATTAATAAATTAATAGTTTTTTACCTGAGCAATATTAGGTTTAGGTAAAGATCAAACATCAAAACTGAGAAAGTTAGAAAACCATGAGGACAGAAAGGATATATGTGCTACTATAAAAACCTCATCAACGTTTTTCCCAAAATTTTAATATTACCACTTCAGGTTTCTCAGAAAAATAAATGAAATTAAATTCCTTCAGGCCCAATTTCCGTTAGGCTAATTTTTTTCGTACTTTCTTTCTCTCTCTCTTTCTCTCTGTAGGGTAGACCCCGACCAGGCAGAAGACAAAAAAAAAAAAAAAAAAACATTTCAGATAATATATATTTTTTTAAAAAATTGAGGGAAATTTTATAGTTTTGCATCATGTGTTGAGGGGGGGGGGGGGTTAAATGAAAAAAAGTGTGCCGTCTCAGTGAATGCACACAGTAGACAAACACAGCATTTTTTTGTTCTTTTCTTTCTGGAAATGAACACAGAAAAGTTACTACTGTCAATTTATCTAAGAAAAATGTTTTTAAACTTTTTTTCGAAGAAATTAACGCGCTGTTCATTCACTGTTGAGCCTACTCTACACAGTTATATATATATGGAATTTTTCTGTGTTTCGAAAAAAATACGATTAGAGATTAAATACTAATTAATTACACGCGATTGAAAATCGGCGGACAAATAGGTTTCATTTATTTTTTAGTTTAGGAGAAAATACGTAAAAAATCGAGCACCATTTATATTTCCGCCGAAATGAAGCAGAGTTTGGAAAAAAAAAAATTCTGAAACGTATGGAAAAAAAATCGATGCCGTGAAAAATTGAATTTATTTTCAACTTCTAAAACATCGCAGCTTCTATTTTTTTTCCATTTTCATTGGGTTTCTTCTCTTTATCTTATCGATAAAATTCTTGATCTCCCACCACTTATCCTTATCAGTAAGAAGGCAAGCTTTGAGAGACATTTTTTGTAACATTGCTAAAAAAACTAGCCATTTCTCCTGTTTCTCTTCATTGGGTTCTTACTTCTCGAAGTAAAATAATTCTAGAGAGCCCGAAACTAGGATTTCATTTTTTTAAGACGGGGAAAAAACAAAAAATAACCATTCAGTATCCGTGAATTACGCTGCAATAACTCATAAAAGTGATAAAGGTAATCTTACTCTTTAATGCTAAATTTTCCACAACAGTACTTTTAAATATAAATATTAAATTAACATGAAATATGCCTGGACGAAAACTATTAGAGGGACCGGAAAGTAATGTAGTTTTTTCTTCTTTTTTTCAAACTTTTTTTTTGTAGTTCCAATTCAATGAATCAATGATGCAACTGCACTTGTTATCAACTACTAATAATAGATAAAAGAGATTACAGTAAAACTTACAGGAAAAAGGGAAAAAAAGGGAAGAGAGTTTTAAAAAACGGACTCCATTAACTTTCTCCATTTTCGATCAGTATACTCGTCAAGCACGCCAGGCACGTGAGGAGCAACCATTCTCATCCAGATGAGTTGAATCAACTTTAGTTGACTGAACTCAGCGGGACGTTGACAAGCTTTCGCTCCATACGCGAGTAAGCTTAGTTGAGTCAACTCACTTCAGTTTTAATAGCGTTGTGCAGTAGCTGCTCGAATAATTTCTGCTTATTAGAAGAAAGTTGATTTAACTAAGTTTGCCAGAGTGAAGACAACGAAAAACGCCAGACAACTAGTCCACGGGCAACATTTTTGAAAAGTTGATCCAACTGACCACCTCGTGTTAGGACGTATCAAAAAAGAAAAACATAATATATTCAAAACTCCTGTTGTAATTATAAAGCTAACATTTGTTTCTGACAAATAATTCAGCAATATCGTGTGATCGTATACTAAAATAAGAATATGGTAATGCTTGTGAATTAACTTTCAGACTGGTACTAGCAAAGAACACTGTGTCAATCAAATTCGTATAATCCGAAAGCAATAAAACTAAAAGGCCCTCAATGACTTTGAACAATAAATAAAATTATTTTTCACACATAATAAATATCGTCTTTTTTTTGCTGTCATTAAACTGCTAATTTTTGGGTCGACAAACACAAGAACTAAACACAAACGCACTTGTACGTAATTAAAGAACATACATTTTAAATAATTCATTTGCACAAAATTATTTAATTTGTTTTTATTCACTGCCCTAATTTGAAAAAAAAAAAAAAAAACATATGCATTACCATTAAAAGAAACAGTCAAGGGAAAAAAACCTCCTTTCAAAAAGCCACGTCTTTAATATTCATTGCACATTAAAACAAAAACAATATCACTTGCGCTAAAAGGCTCGCGATTCATAATCGTGCCATTTCAAACTCCGAACAAATGTGGAATATTTTTGGGAATAAAAGGTCCGGAATGTGAGGAATAAGCAAAAGTCCAATGCATGTTTCTTTAGGAATGAGCTACGTGCTTTCGATTTTGGATTCAGTGAAAGTCTGTGTATTCTGGAGACATTGCAATCATATATATGATGAATTTTGACATGCAACATCACGTGCTTTGTCATGTCGTGCCGGTAAGATCAACCTCCATTGCATGCATTTGCATATTTCAGAAGGAAAAAAATATATACATAATATGTGACTGTGTATGTTTTTTTCTGATGTGTAAAATGGGGATTTATATAGGAAAGAAAAATATTTGAAATTTTTTATAGAAAGTGTTCATTATGCAGCAGAAACTGACTACAATTTCTCTATCTGTAGCAGTCTCGCCAAAATGTTAATAGGTTCACTCGGTGGTGCCGATTTTTTTGACTCGTGGCCGAACCTAATGTTAAGAAGAATTACGGAGGCCAGAACAAATATAAAATTTAATTATATCATTAAAATTTTTTTCTAGATATCATGGGAAAACAAACCAAAAACTGCTGCCATCATTACTGCGTGGTTGTTTTTTGATATAAACTTTACATCTGTTTTCATTTCCTTTTACAAAAAGGGAAGTATTGTATTCGCGAAAAAAATTTCACTCAAAAATCGACCTTAATTTCCATTTTGCTCACCCCCGAATAAATGTTGAGTTATTTTCTGACTCGACCACACGTGGATAAGTGCTTAAGAACGTATACACACGCGAAATATTCATTTTGACGGTTCCCGAGTTAGTTACAACGAGTGTTCTCGTGACGTCTGTATGTACGTATGTATGTATGTGCGTATGTATATCGCATAACTAACGGTATGTCCTAAAAAGTTGAAATTTTGTACGTAGACTCCTAGTGGGGTCTAGTTGTGCACCTCCCCTTTTGGTTGCATTCGGGTGCTTCTAAGCGGGTCTTTTGCCCCTTTTTGGGGGGAAATCATTGTTAATTTCGATGTAAACTCAAGTGGTGTTACAATTTGGCATACACTTGGCGATATATCGCCAGTCTTTTGGTCGCCAAGTTTTTTCGTCAACTTGGCTACAAATTTGGCGATTTTTTAAAAATCTGGTTTTAATTCGGCCACTGTTGGTGATATTTAGAAAGTAAACAATTGAATCACATTAAAATTGCCAGTAATGGGAAAATGACATTAAATTGGAGTAAAAGGAAGTCATGCGAGGCACACATCAGCTCGTTTAGAAATCGATTTATGACTATTTGACTTTATATTTGCAACAATTATTCATAACATCAAATGAAGATAAGTAGTTTTGGAAATTTCAGAATGTATTTTTCTTTTCGTGACATTAAACGTAGCGACGGGCCACATATGGCTCGAGGGCCGTAGATTAGGCACCACTGGTCTTACTGAGTCCATTATTGGTATAAAACTACAGAAGCATATCTAAAATATGGTCCAGTCATCCAAAATTACGCGATAATAACTACCGAAGCCATATTAAATGAATTGCATAGCGGAGCAAAATTTTTGGTGCATGTATGCAAGCATTTTCCTACTCAATCTTATCTGTTTGAGTATGCTGCCATGGGCAGGTAAACGGCAGTATCTTCAGAAATGAGTTTTAGAAATATTTGAAGAAGTGTGTGCTGGATTCAGTAATAACAATAAGGAAACGTTGACATTAGACGATTTTTTCGCCTTTTTTTCAGCGGAAACCAAACAAGCAAGCTTGTACAAAAAAGCTAACGTACAATAGATGACAAAAATGCAAAAATATGAAAAATGAAAAATTTGCAGTTACTGCCCTTTTCCTGTCCACCGCACTGTGGTGATTTCACATGGTTTCTGCAACGCGATACGCTTTCCCAACAAACCATACGAATTCCAAAAAATAAACCTTTTTTCTCCCGAGTGAACCTTAAAACTTTTTACATACTATATCAGTGGTGCTCAACGTGTGGCCCGCGGTCTGAATCCGGACCGCGAAGCTGATCAGTGTAGCCCGTTGTTTTGTTCAATGTTACAAATCGAAAAGCGATTAGTGACAATGTCACAAATTTGGCGCCGAATGCCCAGAAATTGATTTCTGAAAAACATGTATTCAATGAAATAAGCATCGAGTAATTATAACAACAATAATTGGTTTGTGATTTTCTAACATTTCCTATATTATTTGGAAGAGAATGAAATATTTTGAAATTTTATGCGTGTTCTGGCCCGCGAAAATGACTGTCATATGAGGTGCGGCTCTCGGGCAGAAAAATATTGAGCCCCACTGGACTATATTATTAAATTTCATAAAACTATAGTTCGTCAGAGGCGGATTCACACATTTGGAGGCCCGTCTCAATGCAGTTTTGGGAGCAGGGGACATTTACAGGGAAGATAAAGCTTATATAACTTTTAATTTGCATATAGTATTTATCTGAAATATGGATTTAAATTGCATGTGATGACAGAAAATAGATAAATAAGGTTACTTTCAGTAAAATTTTTTTTTTTTTTTAAGTTAATATGAAAGTAATATGAAAGTACATAGTAATGAACGTTAGTCTGTCACGGCGATAGTTTTATATTCATAATTACATAATTACTAAAATAGAGTAACCATACTAATCTAATTTCTGTCATCACATATAAAGTACAACTACATTTCAGATAGTTAATGCGATTTTTAAGCTGCAGGGACATTTTCTTCCCATAAATGTTTGTCTATTACGATGGAAATGCACGAAAATATCAAGGATTTGTTTAAAAAAACTGCTAAAAAATTATATTTCTTTCACAAGAGATTCTAAGTTAATACAATTTAACATTATCAATTCCATGCTTTTGACTTCGGCTCCTTGAATACACCGTTTAAAACAGGAAAATAACATTTCAGTCCTTTCAACTCCGGGTTAAACGTTTCTACAGTATATACGAAAACACAACATGCCATTAACAATTCATATACTTCCAAGATACTTAAAAACAGAATAAATCGATTAACACTATACATTATATTCAAAACCTGAACTGTTCTTTCCACCGTAAAAATAATTTCATCGTCTATTACTTCTCGATAAACGTTAAATGCATTAGACTTCAAATTTTTCGTTTAACGCTTTTCTTTGCCAAAAAGGAGCTGGAAAAAAAAGTTTGAAAATGCTTTTCATATCAAAAATCGATGATCCTATTATCAGAACTTGAGGGAAAAGATCTCGCGCACCCCAAATACTGGGGCTTTGTGACAGGCAAAGAATACACCGTTAAGCCTGAGACTGACAGTTCCTTGCACGTACATCAGTGTAGGAGACTGTATATTTATCCCTTAATCCATTGCTCTCTTCGAGAAATTCCCCAGCAACTTGCAAGAAAAATCCCTACGGGTATTTATTCCACTGAGTGATCAATAAAGAGAAAAGGAATTATCAACAAAGAAGCGAAAAGGGATGAGCAAAAGAATTCTTCCGCTGTCCCAGTGGCAATTTACTTCATTTAGATCTAATAAGAGAGAAAATGGGCTACAATTGATTTTAATTAAAAAAGTTTTTTTCGCTCACGTGATGTTTCGTGGACTTCCATCCCAACAGGATGCAATTCGGTCCCACTCGGAGAAGTTTGGGTCTGTTTCAGATTAAACGCTCCGGAATAAAGGATTGCATGTGACAAAAATTTTCAAAACGTTCATTTTGTTTTCTGTTTTGGCTTCGTTTTTTTTGCATTAGTTTTGTTCAAGGGATTAGGCTAATGCCTATCCTGGCGGATAGGATAAGGCCTGACCTCGAGTGAGTTCATTTCTTTTTGGGAGTTCGGTCCCAATCGCAGAAGTTTTCAGTCTGTTTAAGATTAAACGCTTCGCAATTAAGGATTGGTTCTAGACAAAAATTAAACACGTTCATTTTGCTTTTTTTTTTTTTTTTTCGGTTTAGCTTTTGCATTAATATCATTCAAGGGATCGGGATAATATTTTTTCTGGCTGATAGGATGATGTTTGACCTTCTATGAGTTCATTTCTTTTTGGGAGGACAAGGAGCGAGAGGAGGAATTGCTACATTTCCTGATTCGGGATGCCAGCGCTGTATGTCACTGACAAGGAAATCTTATATCGCTCACTTTCTTATCTGAATCTTGTAAATAACTGGTGGTTTTCTTTTTTTTTTCTTTCGAGTGCCCTTTATATTTTTTCCCTCGGCTCAGTATATTCACAAAACGTTAAGGTGATTTATTTTAAGGAATGTTGAAGAACAATTTAGAACTTTCTAAATGTCCTTGAAAAGAAAATACCCCTTGAACAGTGCTTACCAATCTAAGAAGTCTAGACTATATCGATCACCAGATCTGCAGTTATTGTGACAACTATACGAACATGCAAGTTCCATCTCAAAGGGTTTCCCCTTATTTTAGCAATTAGAACTATTTAATCATTTGTATATCGGAACCCATCTTATTAGAACTAAACAATACGTCCAGTCATCCAGTAACTATAATTGTAACACGAAACATTAACAATAACGCCTACGGCATAGTGTCACGTCACATGATATCCGAGTGAAGAAAAAAAAACATTAATTTCATGTTATTGCAACTTGTTTAATTTTAATTCTATTTAACGTTTTGCATTCGATTCGCGTAATGTTGCTTTGGGAACACACGAAAAACAAAATTTCGACATTTTTTGGACAATCGTCACAAAAAAAAATGAATAAAATAAAATCCAACATCTAAACCAAGGTTAAAAAACCAGTGGGAAATTAAAATATTTCAACTTATCGAAAACAACAACAAATACTTCATTCTTAAAGACTAAAAAAGAATTAAAAAAGAACAGCTGACTGACAATAACACCAATGTTTTGAAAATAAGAAGATTGCGGAGGTCAAAAAAATCACTCGACAAAAAAATCTTATGCCAAAGTTATACATAATTGTGTGTCTGGTGGCATTGGTGCCTACATTTTTAACATTGGCGCCGAAAAATATTCTGAAATTCAAACATATTTCATAGCAGAAATCCGAGCAGTAGTGGTAATAAATTTTTTGCATATCTGATTTTCTCTTTTAGTTTTTCAACAGAATGCAGTAATTTTTATCAGCATCGGAAAACGTAGAGTAGAGATAAATATTGGCACTTGGCGACTTGCTTATTTTCTAATTTAGAGAAAACAGAAAAATATGGTTTACGTTCACGCCATTTTTGCTCCTCATTTTATTCTAAAGGAATTTTTACTGTTTTTGACAAATAAGTTGGAGATTATTTTAAATTTCAATCGAACTTTTAATGTGGTTTCATGACTTGTTAGTCTTTGGCTGAAAATTTTATATTTCAGTAAGGATTATTTTATACGTCGTAAAACTTTTAACATTATTAAACATCTTGTTTTATTTTCAAGTTACTTAAAAAGAGAAAATGAGATATCGAGGAATAAGAATTCGAAATCAAGAATGAATACGAGATAAAGATTAATTCATGTAACAAAAGCACTCCTTCCTAAAAGCACAACTTTTTCTTTTTGACACATAAATTTAACTTTTTGAAAAATTAGTCATTCTCGCGGGATCCCGAAATCCCTCGTGACTGAGAATGGAGCGATATTGGAAACTAGTTACGATTGGTTGGATTTTTTAGGGCACACTTTTGCCCTTTTGCGTATCAAACGATAATTGTTAACAGGGTTCTGATTTTGTTGTGCTTTATGATTGGTGTACGGAATTCAAGAAAAATACTAATTCAAGTAACAAAAGCAGTCTTCCTAAAAAGCACAACATTTCTTATGTGACATTAAAATTAAATTTTTAGAAGACTTAAATCTAACTCTCGGGATCCCACGGGATTGGCTCTTTACAATCCCGAAATCCCGCGGAATTGAATCTGGCACGGGAATGGAAACCCTAGTCCCATTGAGTTCATAAAAAATGGACATTTTCTGTACTGGCCAATACAAATAATATTTATGTAAGAAAATACTGTAATTGCTAACATAGTAAGTGAAAGTTTTTGAGACTCACGTGTTTTCAATGAGGAATTTGTCTCCGTCGTTGTCTCTGCACGTGCCTTTAGTGGAGACGGTGCCATTGTAGATTCGGATCGGATCCGGGCTACCTTTTTGAAACCAACTGCCCGTCCAGCGGCTCGGAAAACTACACGTATCTGGAAAGGAAAACATATTTTAAAAATAAAACAATGGTTTTACAGGCGTGCACAATAGAAAAAATGCGCAATGAAACATTTCATGCCTTACATAAACAGCTGGTAAAGCGTATTCTTATACTGAGAATTGGAATAAAGTTGCTTTTTGTTGCAGCATTTCTCAATTTCTTTGATGAACTCTTTTTAGAATCCAATTTTTTTGCGAAACCCCTGGTTTATTTTCAATAGTATAGTTTAAAGGCAACATTTAAAAATGACTTACTAGCAATAAAGATACAAATATTCTAACTAACACTAATTGCTATCAAAAGTCACACTCAAAAAAAAAAAAAAATTAAATGTTCTTTCAATGCAAATTTTGTATAGTTTTACTAAGGTCACACATTGACAATAATTGAGTATATGATTCATAATTCGTTTAGTTACTTTATTTGCAGTTGAGAACTTATTTTTATCGACTTTTTAAGTGACTATTTTGAAGTTTATAAAGGAACGTGGTACCCTTGACTGATCTCCCAAGTAGTGGTGACATTGTGAATGCACACAATACAGTAATGACGAACCGATATTCCCGGGACTGATTTTATGAAGTGCAAATGCTGTTGTATTTATTTTTTCAGCAACACAGTACAGCTAAGAAAACTAATCTTGCATTCATCTTAATTAATACTTATTTTTAATGCTCATAAAACTGCTAAAATTATTAGTACATCTGAATTGTTCTCTACTAAGGTAATTATTCTAATAAGGTACACTGTTAAAAATTCAGGAAACTTTTATGGTAAATATTACTGTAAAATGTAGTGTTTACAGTACAGAAAAAAATTTTACCGAAGAAAATAAACGATTGATACACCAATTGATACACCACGTGACTTATAGTGCAAAGCATATAAAACCGTATTTCCCTTACTCGATGCGTCCCTACTCGTATGGTAGGCAGCAAAGCCGCCTGCCATTTCGAAGGTCCCGAGATCGAATCTGCAGTTCGTATTTTGAGTTTTTTAACTCTCCCTTATTCTACCGTAAAATTTTACAGTAAAATATTATTTCACGGTAATAGTTACTGGCAACATGGATGCCAGTAACTTTTACCTTAATATTTCAGGAACTTTTTTAACATTGTAATTACAACTAAATTATTTGTTTAGTTGTAATTACACTGTTACAACTTTACAACTGTTACAACTTTTATTTTTTGAACTATTATTACGTAAATTACACTCTAGCATATTGAGTGTTCTACTATTTTTCGTTCAAGACTTAAATCTGTAAAAAACTGCACAGCATTTACTGTGTTACGCAATGAATATGGCTGGTGTGTTAAACATCAGTAAACGAATCTAGTCGTCAAATAATAAAGAAACAAAAAAAAAAAAAAAAAAAAAACGAATAATAAAAAATAACAGTCAGACTTTCTTGCATCGGCAAAAAGACCAAATCTGAAAATACATAATTCATAATCTTCAACTCAACTTCTAGTTTACATCCATTGCGCAGCAGATTGCAGTTACAGTAAGGAATCAATATTTCCATGAGAAAAATGTTAACGAGAAAAAACCTTCCCCATAACTTCACTATACAACACCCATATTTAAATTTTTTTTTCTCTCGTACCCTTCAACAACTTCAGATACACTAAAAGCAAAAAAATAGTCCCAGCAGTAAAAACATTTTGTTAACTTTGCAAGATGTCACACACAGATTCAGAGTTATGAATATTTCATAGCAGTTCTTTTGATGAAACCGTCATTGTCAGGTTGCTCCCCATAAAACATTTTCTATTCTGACTCGTTAAAATCATTGTTTCTATTCTCTTCTTCGAAAATGGAACATTTTTGCTAAGAGCTTTCTTAAATGTCGCCAAAAATCGGCCAAAAGCTTTCACAGCCGATCATTTGAGTTTCTCGACGGAAGTTCTAGAGAAGAATAAAAAATCGGCGAGTTAAGATACAATTCTTTAAAATCGCTTGTCGAATTTTTATACAATGCAGTGCCATTGTAATACTTTTTTTGCGACGAAGAGGGAAAAGAACAAAAGCGTAGTAGCCTAGTAAGTGCCAGAATAATCTTTTGACTAAGAAATCTGAATATGCTCTCTCTTTATTTTTCAATTTTTTTAACCTCCTATATTATTTTTTGCAGCATTTATTCTAAAAGTTAAGTTTCAAAAAGCTTCTTTTTTACACTTTCAACTTATTTTTTAAACAACTGTAAGAACATTTACCGGCAAGGACTTCCAGCGATTGTTTTCAAACGCTAAAATTTCAATTACAAAATGTATGTAGGAAAAAAAAAGTTTCAGGAAGAAATGTGCACTAAAAATGTGCATACGTGTTTTACGGTATTACGAACAACCGACTTTC